>NW_023248768.1:0-5637 GCF_002007445.2 Ailuropoda melanoleuca | reverse complement strand
GGCTGGTGGGGGCGGGGGGGCTTGGAGGCGGAGGGGCGGGAGCTGGGAAGGCTCTTTGAACACGGCGGTCATCTCAGGCACACGGTGAGGCAGAAACTCAGGAAAGTTGTGCACGACATGGTGCCGTTTACAGAGAGGGAGAGGGTGGGTGTTGTATAAATTCGGGTGGGACGTGGAAAGGGACAGCCCTCGTGTTGCCCACGATGATCCTGGGGCAAGGTTGTGGGTGACCGAGTGACTGCCTTATAGGTTCTATGTGAATTTCTTGTAATGGCCTTCTAATTCTCATTTTTTAAAGAAAATTTTTATTTTGGAATAATTTTAGATTTACAGAAAGTTGCAAAGATGTTAGAGAGTTTCTGTCTATCCTTTGTCATCAGCGGTATAATCTGTTCCCCCCAAGACGTCCAGATCCTCGTCCTGGGACCTGGGACATGTCGCCTCATGCGGCAGAGGGGACGCTGTCAAGGCCCCGAGGTGGGGGTGACCCTGGGCTCCCAGGGGGCCCGGCGTCCTCACCAGGTCCTCAGGAGAGGGAGGCAGAGGGCGGGAGGCCCAGAGACGGGCAGACCCCGCGCTGCCGGCAGTGAGGATGGAGGGGGCGCCGTGGGCCAGGAAGAGGCAGGAGCCGGGTCTCCCTGGGGCCCCGGGGGGACCAGCCCTGCCCGCGCCTGGGTTTTAGGACTTCTGACTTCACAATGTGAGGTTGATAAATGGGTGATTTTCTCAAGCTACCAAATTTGTGGTGGCTTGTTACAATAGCCCTAGGAAACAAATACTTTCTGTCACAACTCAGGAACTGATATTGGCATATCGCTATTATTAATAATATTAGCAATTACTATTACCATTGACCAAATTCCCAATTTTATATGGATTTCACCGTGTGTGTGTTTTTAGCTAATTTCCTTTTTCTGTTCCAGGATCTCACCCAGGATCTCCCGTGACATTGAGCTACTTTTCTCATAACTGGTAAAAAGACCCAAGCAGCTGAAATACAGATTATTCGTGTGGAAATCTGGCTGGGTCTGACACTCACGCAGCGCTGCACACAGCAGAATCCGCTGATGTCCCTGGGGAGAGGTCGAGGCAGCACCCAGCTGGAGAGAGGACACCAGGAAAGGCACCCTCCCCCCGGAAGGGCAGCAACCAATCCGGACCCTGGGGATTTCCCCTCTGCAGGCAGGTTGTGGGGTGTCTGGGGAGGGTATGAACTTGCGTGAGGCCACCCAGCAGGCCAGTACCTATAGGGTACATAGCAGGGACAAACACAGACCTGTGCCCGGTCTGGTGGGATGGAAACCAGCAGACCTGCAAGGAAATGACATAATTTCAGGTTGTGAGGGACCACAGGGGGAATCGCGGGGTGGAGGTGGCCTCCCGGACAAGGGTGGCCCTTGCCTGGGTCCTCGAAGATGAGAAGGGGCCGCTGGGAGGAGACTCAGGGATGGGGAGCAACATAAGCAGAGAGAGGGGCATATGCAAAGGCCCTGAGGTTGGGATGAGCTTGGTATGGGATCTTGGGCCAGCAAAGAGGCCAGGATGGCTGGACTGGGGTGAGTGAGCGGGTGGGTGGAAGGGCCACAGGGGTGAATCAGTGGGCCTTTGTTTGAATGTGATTTGGTCCTGGAGGTCTTCTTGCTTCTTGCTCACAAGAAGGGATTGAACTTCCTGCTCTCGGGTCCCAGAGCATGCCCTGAGACCACCTCCCAACCACCCTGCTCTTTCTGTGAGCCTCCAAGGGCCCAAACACTCTGTCCCCTGACCTAGCCAGGTGGTTGATGCTCCCTTCATCTTCCTCTTGGGTAGCCAGTCCTGAGGAATGTTGTACCCAGGTCCTTGGGGACCCACAAGGGTTACCAGGGCCCACCTTGCCCCATGCCCCATCCTCCCCAGCCCCTCATTCCTGCTCTGCACCAAACCCTTGCTTCAGGCTCTGCTTTTGGCAGAGCCCAGGTGGAGCTATGGGAGGAGAGACAAGCCTCCCACGTCAGTGTCCTGCTGGCATGCAGCATGTCATCCGGAGGGAGCGAAGACAGGGGACAGGGGCCTCAGACCCAAGCTGCAGGCCCTGGGAGAATGAAGAGGAGCCGAAAAGGATAACTGAAGAAATGTGGAAGAAGGGTGGGGAAAAGCCTACGGAGCGGTGTCTGGAAGGACAGGAGAGGACAGCGCTTCTAGAAGGAGCCAGCGAGGCGCATGAGGCTGGGAGAAGCAAGTACAAAGTTTGGTCCTGGGTGGGGGGAGCCAAATCTAGCCTCCCCCACAACACTGGGCCAGTCTGGGGGCAGCGTGCTACCGCAGTCATGGGGCTTGCAGAGTGTGGTGGCTGCCCGGCTCCCGGTGTCCCCAGGGAGCTGCCAGGTGGGGTGACAGCTCACGAGGAGTCTATGGCGCTTCTGAGGTCAGGAAGCCGGAGAGGGACCCAGAGCCTCCCGTTCCCGCTCCGGCACCTTCCCCAAGGGGCAGACTGTGCCGTCCACGTGCCCATGGGCTAACCCCGTGCACAGTCCCTCGGGCCTCCCCAGGGAGGCCCCCCGAGTCTCGCCGCCGGGGGCTGTCTCAGCAGCCGCCCCTCCACCTGCAGCCGAGCAAAGCTTCCGGCATTTCTCCCGGAAATGTGCTGAGTCTGGGGAGTTATCTCAGGTCAGTGAAAGAGCAGACGCGAGGGAAAGCGAGCCTGTGGCCGGGAGTGCGGGGCTCCGGGCAGGGCGGGCTGTGAGGTTCCTGGCCAGGATCTTCCAGACGTTCGGTGGGCTCAGCCCCCTGCCCCTGCCAGAGCTCCCAGGGCCCTGGGCAGAAGCCCAGGGGGATGGTGTGGGGGCGCGGACAGCGGCCCTGGACTCCAGACGGGACTTGGCCACTTGCAGTCCAGTGGTCCTGGGCTTGCATATGCCTTCCTGAGTCTCGGTTTTCTCATCTGTAAAATGGGGCTAAGAACAGCACCCACCCAGGGAGAAGCTGCTGCTCGGAAGGCTCCTGGCTACACGCGTTGGCCTCTGGGGGCGCCCAGACCCACGGCGGTGGTTCAGCTGGCGGATCTGGCAGTCATTCCTGGGGGCCCGTGGGTCTGCCTTGGGCGCGCAGGCCCATGCAGGCTCCACATGCGGCTGACTGGGTGCTTAACGGATGCCCGAGTTAACACACGGAGGAAGGGGTGCGCCTGGGAGCCAGCAGATCCCGGGTGACGGTGACATGTTGGCCCAGGCTCCTGGCCCCCCAGCCACCCACCTCCTGTCAGGCTGCCCTTGGTTCCCGTTAGCAGGAACTTGGGCTCCCCGGCTGCAGCGAGCTGGCCCCCAATGGCGGCCCGGAGTCCCTGGCTCTGGTGTTGAGGCCGGTCCCCCACAAAGGTACCGAGTCTTGCTCTGGGCCCTGCACGGGGGCCCCCTGAGAGGCCCCCGTGCCCAGAGTGCCCCTGCTTGACACACCAGCTGGACATGTGACAACTCAGAAGGTGTCTCCCGTCCCTGGAAGCATGACCGGCCAGATTCTGAAATCTGGTCTCTGGAAAATTCCAAGGCCTGATTCCAGCCCCAGGGAGCCCTGCTAATCCCTCCCCATTCCTTGTGTTATGTAATATTTGGGGATTAATACTGTAGCATCCAGAGGCAGCTGTCTGGATTCGAATCCAGCCCTGACCCTTCCCAGCGGCAGGCACCACCGCCTCCCCTGGCTTCAGTGTGCTCACCTGTGAAATGGGGACAAGGCCAGTGCCTGTGTCCCAGGACTGATGTAGGGAACATGAGAGAGCACAAGGAAGGAGCCTGGAGCTGAGTCTGAGGTATGGCTCCAGGAGGGTCCAAGAGTGCCCACCAGTCCTTTCCTTGGCTGCCCAGGGCGGGAGTCACACGCCCGCCTCTGCCCTTCGGTCCCCAGATTCTGGTCCTTCTCGCGGCCTGATGTCCTGCATATATGATACCCCCAACCCCCAGCTGTGCCCCTCCTGGGTCCCTGCACCAGGCCTCACTCCCTTCCCAAGCAGCCCCAGCCCTAGGGATACCGGTCTTCTTTCTCTGCCCTCTGGATCGGGCCATGGCTCCCCGGTGCCACGAGAGCCCTGTCAGGCCCCCCACTCCCGCTCGCTTCTCCCTCAGAGGCCTCTGAGAGAGGGAGACAATCTCTCTGACCTCAGTTTCCCACTCAGAGAAATGGGCAGGTTGACACGTCACAGCTGGACGGGAGGTGCAGGACTGGAAGAGCAAGCCGGCCGAGCGCATCGGGTGGGCGCGGGGCTGGCGCTGGGCGCGAGCTCCGCTGTCACTGAAGCTCCTGTCAGCCCGGTGTCCCCGCTCGCCCACGCCCGTCGCCCTCCCTCCCGGCACGCCTGCCCCCTCCAGCGCCTGGCCACGCCCCCAGTGTCGGGCTCCGCCCCGCCCCCTCAGCCAATAAGACGCGCCCCAGCGGCGCGCGGCCCCCCGAGCCACTGCGCGGTGGTCCTGCGGAGGTTGCTCCAGGCGCCCGCCAGGCCCCCTGCGGGATGGAACACGCGCCGCGCCGGCGGCGCAGTTGCCGCCCGCCGGTTTCCGCCTTCCTGCGCGACCCGAGCTCCGGGCGCGTCTACAGGCGCGGGAAGCTGATCGGCAAGGTGCGGACCCCGGCTCCGCGAGTCCGCGAGAGGGTCTCGGGCCGCGCGGGGCTCCCGGCGGGGCGGGGAGGGGTGTGCGCGCGCAGTCTCGAGCGCGGGCGAGCAGGTTCCCCCCCCAGGCTTGACTTCTGCGTGCGCCGCGTGTCGGCGCGAGTTTGCGGCCTGGGGTCGGCTGGCTGGGTTGGCGCCCGGGGCTGTGCTGTACGGGTCGCACGGTGCGGCGGCGGAAGCCGGTCTTTGGCGCCTTGTGTTGTGGCCCTGGGTTGTGCGTCCAGGGGTGTGGACGTGCACTCGCGTGTTACAGGTATCCAGCTTTTTGTAGAAACTCTGTGGTGCTGTCTTCAGGTCCGCATCTCTGCGCTTTCCGTGTCTGGGTGTGGATCGTGTCGTGTGTCCACGTACTGTGTTGTGGTCCGGTTGCTGGACGTATCCAGAGATGGATACGTCTGTGTTCGTGTCCCTGCGTTTTCCTCTATGCTCGTGTGGTTGCGTGTGCGGGTGTAAGGGTGAGAGCTGTGTGTCCATGCATCTCCTGCGTCTGTGTGCGTCTGTGTATACGAAGAGGCTTGGCTACCTGTCTGCACACCTGTGGCCACGGGGCCGCTGAGCGCGTGCGTCCCCCTCCACCGCAGGGTGCCTTCAGCCGCTGCTACAAGCTGGTGGACATGTCCACCGGTGCCGTGCTCGCCCTCAAGGTGGTGCCTCGTGCTGGGGGCGGGGCCGGGCGACTCCGCCCCCGCAGTAAGGTAGGCCCAGACCTTCCGTGCCCCGGGGGGGCCCCACACTTCGCAGGGGGTCCCCAGAGAGGTCCCTGCCCTGGGGGGGTGGGGTTATGCCCCTGAGTACCAGGGGGCGTGGACACGTGGGGCCACGCCTGCAGGTGGAACGGGAGAGCGCCCTGCACAGCCGCCTGGAACACCGCAACATCGTAGCCCTCCACGGACACTTTGCTGACCGGGAGCACGTGTACATGGTGCTGGAGTACTGCAGCCGCCAGGTGCCCCGGGGAATGGGTGGAGAGGGCCCCCCCCCCCCCCCCCCCCCCCCCG
>NW_023248767.1:0-5637 GCF_002007445.2 Ailuropoda melanoleuca | reverse complement strand
ACAGAGCAGGATGAGGGATTAGATGTAGGCATTTCATTGATTTTGACATAGTGACCAGGGTATTAGTAGACAAATTTTAATTATAAATAATAGTGGACTTGTTGGTTTTTTCTTTTAGTTTAACATATTTTCATATTTGCTGTATCTACAAGATGTTTTTTGAATCCTTTATCATCAGATAGCTCATAGCAAGATGTCCCATCAAAGCAAAAGAATGCAATCTAGCCAGTTATCTTAGTTTTACTTTTTGGTAAATGGCCTTCCTGAATGGTTGAGAGTATTATAAACTGTGTTAATGGTGTGTAATTTGTTTTATGTATTGGAAATACCAATACATATGCTGATTTGAAACTCTAATGTGTAAATAACTAGCTGGCAATCAAAATATAGTTTTAAATGGCCTCTTTTTCTCTGTTACTGGAATTTCCACAAAAAATGACATATCTCTCAAATATAATAAAAATTTCTACCAAAGACAACTACCATTTTTAACTCCAGATCTCCATTTCATCACAGTATTTGCCAGAGTAAAACTACCTTACTCTATCAAAGTTTACAACTGCCTTTGTTTAAGAGGCTGGTGATTTTGTTAAAAGTACAAACATTAATAACAAAGAAACAATGAAAGTGATATCTTGTTCCAGTTATAACATTGTTAAATTATTTAGAATCTATTTATTCCTTAAACATTAAACTGAATTAACCTGAATCTTTCTTAGTCTTCTCAACAAATACAATTTTATTTCCAGATTTAGTAAATTAGTAAAAAATTAGTAAAAAATATCACTACTTCATAAACTCATTGAAGGCGTTTATGTCTGATAGCACTGTACTTCACATTTATCAAGTGTTTAAAACCAGTTGTTGAGTAAATGAATAAATGAACTAATAACTGAAAAAAATAGCATTAAAATTACACTCGAGGTAAGGAACTGAAAACACATCCCACAACTATTTTTTAATGAATATAGGCAGTTAAATTGGGTTTCTTAGCTGGCAAGGTTTTTTGTTTTTGTTTTTTTAAGTAATGATCAACACAATTTTGAAAATTTGAAAATTCTTGAAATTGCAATTTAGCTTAACTTGTGGATTTCTGTTCAGAGATACTTTGATATGACAATAACTTCTCTTGCTAGAGAAAAGCTGCCATATAAGCATAGATTTGTTTGTTTATTCTGTCTGACAGCTTTTTTTTTCTTTTAAGAAGAATGATGAAGCGGAAATGGTCATCTTATCTGCTCTTCCATAGACTCTGAAATGTAAGTAGAAGGATTTACTAATCCATTTTCCCTCATATAATAAGTAGTAAAGATATATCATTACTAAACTTTTGTATTTATAACATTTCCAAGCATATCTTTGAAAGGTAAAAGGAAAATGACCTTTCCAACTGAGAAAAAAAAAAGTGTTCTGGAAGTACTAACAAATTTGTAAATTTCTCTATAAGAGAACTCTGTGGCTTTTCTCTAAATGCAGAACTTCATCAGGTCGTTGTACAAATACAGTAAATAGCCTGTATCCCTTCAGTAGCACTAACCTTGGAGAGATTGCAGTGTAATATAGTCATTAAGGTGCAAGTTCCCATTTCTGTCTAGAGTTTAATTCCTGTCTGTTGCACTTACTAGCTGTGTAACTTTGGGAAACTACATGACTCTTCTAACCCTTGGTTTCTGTAACTGTAAAGTGTATATAAGAAATATAACTTCCTCACATGATCATTGTGAAAATGCTATGAAATAAAACTATGAAAGCACTTAGTGTTTATATTATTATCATGATGTAGAACATTTATCATAAGCTCAATGAAAGTGTTGGATCATCACTATTTTCTATCTTTATCCCGAGCAAGTTTTGAATAATGCTTTTGAATATTCAAAGAACTACCTCTCAATAAATCAGTCTTGAATTCAAAATTTTGTATTTCTATTTGCTATTACCAATATTGTAGTCTTCAAATTATGGTTAGGAGTTGGATTTCTAAAATAAAAGTGCTTAAGTCCAAACCCTGGCTTGTCCATTTGCTCTAAGTACAACTTGAGTCAAATTATATAACCTCTATATCCACAGTTTCCTAGCTTATACATGGAATTAATGCTTTATAGGGTGTTTATAAAGTGAGACAATACATCAAAAGCACTTAGCACAGTGCTCGGTATATAGTAAACACTCGATACATGATAGCTAGAAGAGGGTGAATCCCTACAGTCCTCCTCTGTTTTAGTCTGACTTTTATGGATTACATTTTTATAGATTCTTATGGATAACTATTGATAAATATTGAATATTCAGTATTGAATCAATGGTATTGATTTTTTATAAGGTTAATATTTTCCATCCACTGAAAAAATTTAATTAGATGAATTGACATTTAATGAATATGCCTTGGGGAGTTGATCAGATTTTCAAAGTTTCAGAATATGAAATGTGAGTTCAAAATATGATTATTAAAGATTTATTTACTTGGAACAGAGCAGCCATAACTTCTAAAAGTATGACTTAGAAGTAAGATTTTGTCAAATAACACAGAAAAACAATAAAATATAATATCTATCAGGGAAACAGGGAAATAGATGAGTCCGCAAAACTGACTTACCCAGTAACTGAGAATTGAGTTTATTACCGGTAAATGATTTTTCCAAGATGAGCTGCTCCTGGCAGTTATTATAGTTGGTAGTGTCAGGCCTTGACTTGCAGTTTTTAGGAGGTTTTCAGCCTCCTACATGGTTGCTGCTTGCCATTCAGTTGTTGAATAGAATGAATGTCTTATCATCTCCTAACTTGGATATTCTCTTGCTGAGTTATATCACAATCATTACAAAAGACCATTCCGATTTTCCTAGCACTGGTTGAAAAGCAGACCCCCCCCCGAAAAAAATGTGTATGTGCGTTTGTGTGTGCGTGTGTGTGTGTGTGTGTATGCAGTTGCATGGTTGTTTGGTCTGGGGGAAGAACAGGAAGATCAATGTCGCTTATGTACCTTAGAATCCCTAGAGAAAATGTTAGAAAACTCTGTATACAGCTCGCAGGGAAAAAATACCTTCAGAGAAATTATCAAGGCTAGTGTGTAATTGAAGTTTCTGTAAAAATGGAAGGTTGTCCCTAGAGATATCATAAGGTAGCAAGAGGGCTGGATCCACTGAAAGTGGGAGGGAAGCAAGGTTAATCTAAACAACTACTGTGTTATTGCTAGAACAAAATAATTCTGAAGAGAAGGCTGATTTTGGTACCTTTATTATTTTTACTCTTCCTTGTAACAAGTTTTTTTGTGTTGCTTACTGGTTTTGCAGATAACATGCTCATTTTAAGACAGCAGAAATGTTTTTTGAATGTACCATTTTTTTCAAAATTCAGCCACCCAGAGATATCTTGTTGATAATTTGGTGTCTGTCATTTAGGTTCATATATATTTCCAGTTGGAATCATTGAAAACTACTTCTGAAACTAAAGATGTACAATATGTTGGCTAATTGAATTTAAGTAAAAAAATTGAATTTAAAAATTAATAGTAATGTCGCCTTTACCAATGAAAAGAAGTATATACTAAGTGTATAGAGGTGCCATATTATTATACTTAGCAATTCTCTTCTATATGTGAAATATTATTTCTGAATGTAAGTAAAATTACTTTAAGGTAATATTTAAAGAACTTTAATGTGGAACAGTTTTCAATTTACAGGAAAATTGCAAAGTTAGTAAAGAGAGGTCCCATAAATTCAGCACTGTTTCCCCTTATTATTAACATCTTTCATTATGGTAAATTTATTTTAGTTGGTGAATCAATATTGTTAATATTATTAACCAGAGTCTAAACAAACTTTCTGTTTCTGTTCAAGCATCCCACTCAAGACAACATGTCATCATGTCTCCTTAGATTGTTCTTTGGTGGGACAGTTTCTCAGATTTTTGTTGGTTTTGGTGTCCTTTTGAACAGTACTATTCAGATATTTTGTAGAATGTCTCTTAGTTGGGATTTGCCTAATTTTTTTTTTCATGATTAGTTGATGTTACGGGTTTTGGAAAGAAAATCCGGAGGTAAAATGACGTTTTTACCATGTGAAATTAAATTACTATGTGACTCAGCATTATTGATATAGATCTTGGCTGAGATATTATTTTTCAGCTTTCTTCCCTATAGGGTTGCTCCATCTTTCTCCTGTCCCCCAACCCCAAATCCCACACTGCACTGTTTGGGAGAAGGACATTGTGCAAAGCCCACACTTAAACAGTGAAGAATGAGATGCCTCACCTCCTTAAGAGAGAGTATACATAAATTATATGCTATTTTTCTGTAGAGGAGATTGGCTCCTCTCTCCAGTTTGTTCATTTATTCAATAAAAAAAAAGATTTCAGTATTAGGTGTGCTCACTGCTACTGAGAAGACATTGCTGCTAGGGCCTCTCAGCTGATAGAGCAAGGACATATATCTGTGCATACTATATATACACATATCCATAAGTAATTCTATAGGTAAACATTAGTATCTATATTAAGCCAAACATGAGCTCTTATCAGTGACTCCAACTCTAATCCACTGCCACATGGATCATTCTAGCCTCCTCCCTTTGCTAATCTGTGAACTCTCAGTTGAAGAGTGAGAAACCTGACTCTCATCATCCACCATCTATTTTTTTAATGATTCAATTTCAATATACATATATAGCAATATTAGAATGACTAACTCTTACCTCTGTGGGAAACAACTTTGGCAACTACAGGACAAAGCTTTCGTGCAGCTCTTTTTACCTTTGGTCTTACACACGCCATTCATTTCCAAAGTTGGTGGTTTTTTTTCATGTTTTTATTAAATTCCTTTCCTCCGTCCTGTTTCTGAGATTTTTTTCATACATTTGTAACACAGCTAGACTATTTTATTACATTTCATATTGCATCCTGGGATCCCTCAACTTCCTAAATATATATATGTAATATATATATATATATGTGTGTATATATATATGTAATATATATATGTGTGTATATATATGTATATATATATATATACACACACATATATATATTTAAATTTGAATACATTAAGATTTCCTCTTTGTGAGGTAGGGGTCTATGGGTTTTGACAAATACATAGTGTCATATATCCACAATTAAATCAGTAAAGATAATAATTTCACCATTCCAAAAATTCTCCCGTGCTTACCCTATTTAATCCTTCCAACTTCTCTGTGAACTCCTGATCATTAATATTTTATTGTTGCTATAGTTTTGTCTTTTTTGGAGTGCCATATAATCGGAATGAATAAAGCCACAATAAAAATCCACTTGTAGGTTTTTTCATGGATATAAATTTTCAGGTAAATTTGGTTAATATCTAGGAATGTGACTGCTGGATCATCTGGTAAGACTAGTTTAGCTTTGTGAAAAATCACTGAAATGTCTTTTTTTTTTTAAGTACTTGACAGAGATAGAGACAGCCAGCGAGAGAGGGAACACAGCAGGGGGAGTGGGAGAGGATGAAACCAAGAGTCAGCCACTTAACTGAAGACTGCCACTCAGGTGCCCCTACAGACATGTGTTTTGCAAACATTTTCTTCTGCTCTTTGGCTTGCGTTCAGATTCTCTTAGGCTATGTTTTGCAGAACAGAAGTTTTCAGTATCAATAAAATTTAATTTAGATTTAAA
>NW_023248766.1:0-5607 GCF_002007445.2 Ailuropoda melanoleuca | reverse complement strand
TAAATAAATAAATAAATAAATAAATAAATAAATAAATATCTTTTAAAAAAATACAGTTTCTTCTACATATTTCATCCAATCCATTGTAAGTGCAATAAACCAAACCTTGAAAATATATCTTGAATCCAAACACTTATCACCCCAGCTATCTCCCTAGTTCAAGTACCATAATCTCTGACCTGGAATACTGTAAGTCTTCCTTCACCGTTCCTGAACCTCCTTCAATCTTTCTAACACACAGCCAAAGTGATCATTTTAAACCTCTTTATAAATTTTCCATCACCCTTAAAATCTAAAATCTTTACTATGACATGCAAGGCCCTTCATTATGTCACTCTTGGCTACCTTACTGACTACATTCCCTACCTCTTGCTATTTGTATTCCCATCATACTGTCCAACTAACCATTCTTTGAAAAAGTATATTCCTGTATCAAGGACTTGGTATTTATTGTTTCTTTGCCTCTAATTCTCTTCCCCTAGACCTGTGCTATTCAACAGCCTCTAGCCACAAGCCATGTGTGGGTACTGAGTGCTTGAAAGTGGCAGTATGACTGTGGAAATCAATTTTTAATTTTATTTCATTTTAATTAGCTTAAACTTTAAAATTAATACCTGTGTGCTTAATAGAGCTTTCATTTGGGGTAATGAAACAGTTCTAGAACTAGTTAATGGTAATGGTTGCACAACATTGTTAATGTACTTAATGCCATTGAATTGTGTATTTTACATGTAAAATGTACAATGGTAACTTTTACATTATGTTTATTTTACTACAATAAAAAAATTGCTTGTTGGTATTTCCCCAAAGAAGTTGAACTTATGTCCACACAAAAATCTACACGTCTATAGCAACTTTATTCATAACTGCCAAAACTTGGAGCACCCACGATGTCCTTCAATAGGTGAATGGGTAAACTGTGATATATCCATACAATGGAATATTAATCAGCTAAAAAGAAATGAGCTATCAAGTCATGAAAAGACATAGGGAAATCTTAAATGCACATTACTCAGTGAAAAAAGCCAATCTGAAAAGGCTATACACTGTATGATTACAATCATATGATATTCTGAAAAAGATAAAACTATGGCGACAGTAAAAAGGTCAGTGGCTGCCAGGGTAAGAGGTAAGGAAGGAGGAATAAGTGGAACCCATGGGATTTTTAGGGCAGTGAAACTATTCTGCATACTATAATGGTAGATAAATGTCATTATACATTTGTCCAAACCCACAGAGAATTTACAATACAAAATGTGAATCTTAATGTAAACTGACTTTGGTTGATAATGTGTACAGTATTGGTTTATCAATTGTAACAGAATATTTTACACTGGTGCAGGAAGCTGTGTGTGTGTATGTGCGCGTGCATGCGCACACACGTGTATAGGAATGGGGTATGTGGGGATTCTCTTCTTTGTACTTAATTTAGCTGTGAACCTGAAACTGCCCTAAAAAGTAAAGTCTATAGGAAAAAAATTAATACTTGGTTCAGTTATTGGAAAACTTTTAAGTATGCTTGGGACATGAGTATTTGAACATACTTACTCAAATATAAATTTTATGAATGCTAAATACCAATCAAATATTTCCAATGACAATTTAGTGTCTAAATTGAGATGCACTGTAAATGTAAAATATACACTAGATTTCAGATTTAATACAAAAGAAAATATAAAATATCTCAGTAGTAGTATCCTTGATTACCTATTAAAATGGTAATATTTTGGGTGTATAAATATCAAAATTTCACCAGTTTTTTAAAATGTGGTTACTAGAAAATTTAAAATTATGTAGGTAGCTTGTATTATATTTCTATTGGATAGCGTGGCACAGGATATTCACATGGCTTGTTCTTTTAGCACCTCTTCAGAAAGGCCCTCCCTGATGATCCTAAACTAAACTAGCACTCCTCTGGGGGCACTTGAGTGGCTCAGTCGGTCAAGTGTCTGACTCTTGATTTCAGCTCAGGTCATGATCTCAGGGTTGTGGGATCAAGCCCCGCACCAGGCTCTGCACTCAGCATGGCATCTGCTGGAGATTATCTCCCTCTGCTCCTCCCCCAGCTTGCGCTCCCTCTCCCTTTCTCTAAAATAAATAAAATCTTTTAAAATAGCACTCCTCCATCACTATTCCTTTATTCTGATTTATTTTTCTTATAGCATTTATCAATATGAATATAGAAAATAATGATCTCTCCCTCTGGCATATAAGTTCCGTGAAGTCATAGACTTTATCACTGTTGTATCCCTAGTACTCAAAACAATTCTCCATACATATTAGGTACTTGATAACTAATTGAAAGAATGATCATTGTTCTTTCATCTTAAGGCTGAATCTTAAGGCTTTCGTGTTAGGGGGTGGGGTGGACAACATCTTGACATTTCAAACATTGAATGAACCCCAAATCCACATTTCTGGGTCTCAACATTTCAACCTCTATTTTCAAATACCTATGGTACAACTATGTTTGTATGTCTTCAAATTCATTCTACTACCATTGCAATTTGCAATTAAATCCATCCAGTGAATTTTTCATTTCAATTATCAAACTTTGCAATTCTAGAATTTCCATTAGGTTTTTTTTACAATTTTCATTTCTGTGCTGAGATCCTCTACATGTTCACTCATTTAAAACATTTTCATTTGATCTTTAAACATAATGTTTAATACCTGCATTAACAAATAACAACGTAACAAATAACAATAGCCATCTAATTTTCTTAACTATAGATCACATGTCAAGTCTTTGTCTAGTAATTTTTTATTGAATACTGGATATTGTGTATACGTCATAGAGGTTCTGGATTCTGTTATTTTCTGAAAAGTGATGATTCTTGTTTTAGCAGATTCTTCAGTTACTGAGTGGTCACCTTAAACTATTATAGGCTTGATTTTATACTGTTATTAGTTCATATCTATGAGAAGCCCAAGGAATTTCATTAAGTTCTAACTTGGCAGGACTCAATCTCCATACTCTATCTCCCCTTACAATCTTGTCAGAGCTTGCCTAGGCCTAGGGAGGTCTTACTTTAGGGCATGGTCTTTACTCCGAAGGTACAACCTTTCTAATGTTTCAGTGGGATGCCACAACTGTTAAAGATCTCCACGTCAGCAGGCCCGGAAACTTGGTGCCCGACTACTGCTTTTAGGCCAACACTTCTTGACCTCTGGTATCTATACTCCATTCTCAACTCTAGCAAATGCTATCTGGTAAGCATCAGGTGATCTTATTCTGATTATGTACAGCCCAGCCCTCTGCCATGGACTTATGGGCATCCCCAAGGACTTCTCAGGTTACCTCTCTGTATACTCCCTCTTGATGCTCACCTCATTGATTCCAACTGCTTCAGCTGCTCTGCACTATGATCTCTGTCTTCTCAGCTCAGCCTCTTTACACCACAAGAACCTGGGTGATTGTGGGGCTCGATTGCTTAAGTTTCCCTTATTTAAGAAGTCTCAGTTTTGTGCTATCCCAAAACAGTCACTTCATATATATTGTCCAGTTTCATAGTTGCTACTAATTTGGGAGGGCTAGTCAAATTACTCAGTTATAGCCAGAAACACAAGTCTCCCTTCCCTCAGATTTTTTGGAGTGGAATTAAGGAAAGAGGAACAGCTGCTCTCAGGTGACCAACTAAGAAAATATGACCTGCTGGAAGTCATGGTTGGAGGTTTGAGGGGAAAGCTGGTCTAAGTGAAAGAAAGTAGCAAGTAGAGAGAAGCAGAAATGGGAGTTGGCAAAACAAAGTGAGCAGAATTTAACTGTGCCAATTGTCCACAGGTCCAGGAGATTCCTGTCCTTAATGCAGTTTGCTTACATGGACCATTAAATTTCCCCTTCTCTGGGATAGATGTTTGAATTTTCATTTGGAACCCTTAGTGAGGAGGGTCTTAAAAGGAATTGGGTATGCCCAATTAGAAGTGACTGTTGATGTGAAGACTCAATAACCTAGACATTGGAAATATGTTAATGTCACATGGTTTGATTATCTTATCGAAACCAAAGGGTCAGACATGTACATAAGGGAATACAAGTTTCCAAGGCTAGCCATTATGGGAAGTAACTAGTCCCCTCATAACTATGCAGTTTTTGTTTTATTTTGTTTTCTTGCAGATTCTCTTTCCTCATATGCTAGCAAAGCCTAGCAAAGCCTAGCAAAAATGCCTATGTTATAGGCATATACAGGACAAGTCAACAAGGCACACAATCAAGATTTTTTTAAAATAAAGGTACATATTTTAGAAATGATTTTGAAGTCATATTCACATTTTCCCTGGAATCATCCCTCCATGTATATTTTATTTTACATTTTCTGGGTCAGTAGCAAGTGACCTGAACTTACAATGTTCTCCCTACCCTACCCTTTCCATATCTCTTCAGCCTCATTTCTCTCCCCTTGCTCATTCTAGCCTCACAATTATAATGTTTCAGTTAAGTGGAACCCTAATTATTTGGAAACTTAGAGGCCTTGAAACCTCAGAACTTTGTTTTATTTTTAATAGTTCTTATCATTATTTAAAATTAGTCGGTTCATGTGTTTACTTATATATCGTCTGACAGCTCCAACTTGAAAGCTCCGTGAGAACAAAAACCTGGTCTATCTTATCCACTACAATATTATTACATAAGACAATGCTGGGCACGTAGGAAGCATTCAGTATTTGTTAAATAAACTAGCAGTACAATAAACAACCCTAATATAAATCTTCCTGCCATTCTAGTTTAGCTGAGCCTAAAATGTATTCTAAATTTGCTCAAATCTTAGTGTTAAAATGTAGCTATTTGCATCACATGAATGTGATATGTGTATATGTATCAGAATCAGCAAAATAGTAAAACAAGTTTAATTTTAATTTATTAGAACCCAGTAAGTGATGATTTTAAAAGCAGAGTTTCCATCAAATTAACACTTAATTCCGGGCAAAAATACATGTAAAGAACCTAAATCTTAAGGCAGAAGTAAAATATTATAAAAACCAGCATGTCTAGAATGTAGAATGTCAGAATTTTAAGAGATTCACATAGTATTTTATAGCACTAAAATGTTAATACAGTCAGAAATATTATCAATTGGTCCAAGATTTTCAGTTTATAAAATATCTAGACTAATTGAAGAAATTTTGCTATAGAAGTAATAGCTACCATATAATTAAGTGATCGTTTTTATGACAAAGGCGGGAAATTTCATGGTTTTCATTTGTAAAGATTTTACAGTATTAAATATGAAGTATTACTAGAAGTATGTTTTAGATTCATCTTCCCACCCTAATGCCCAAAAAGTGTACATCAATTTCCTTTAACTCCACTTTTCAAAATTCTGTGAATTATCATACCTATTCATTATAGGCCTCACTATACTCAGCATAGGCATGAATTGCTTACTTTGATTTGGTAGAAATAACAATTTTAGTAAATCAGTATATCTTTTCCTGGTCGCTAAATAATTTCAAACTGAAGTCTAAGAATTTGTGCACCTCTAATAAGTGAACAGATTTTTTACCTCTTTAAGTTTGAATTTTTTACTAAAACCTGAGCACAAAGGCGGGCGGGGGGGCGGGGAAGCATTTCATGTTTATGTGCAATTAACAGTAGTCCTTATGAAA
>NW_023248765.1:0-5579 GCF_002007445.2 Ailuropoda melanoleuca | reverse complement strand
AAAAAAAAAAAAAGAATATGGGAGGGACGGGAGCAGGGAGAGCTTTGTAAGCAGGGGAGAGAGTTGAGGTTTGAGTACAGCGGGAAGCCATCAGAAGGTTTTAAGCAGCAAAGTGTTGTGATCTGGTTGCATTTTTAAAAGATCACATTGGCTGCTGTGTGGAGAGCTGGCAAAAGTGGGGCCAGGGTGGAAGCAGGGGGTCCAGTCAGGAGGTGCCTATGCTGCAGGGGAGGACTGATGGAGACCCTCAGAAGGAGGTGGGGGCAGTGGGGACAGAAGAGGTGTAAGGTTGCAGGACGGGTGGGGAGTAATTGACAGGGTTTGCTAATAAGGACCAGGACTTGGGGATGCAGGGGAAACAGGAGTCAAGGGTACTGTATGTAGTTTGCCTTGAACACTGGGTAGGTGGTGGTACTTTTTCTTGGGAGAGAAAAAATGGCGGAAGGTAGGAGCAGAAGCTGGTTCAGACAGAAGTTTGTTTAAGATTTTATTTTTTTCAGTAATCTCTATACCCAATGTGAAGCTCAGAGCAGGTAGAGGGGAGAATGACACAGGGCTCAATCCCACGACCCTGAGACAGGACCTGAGCCAAAATCAAGAGTTGGACGCTTAACCGACTGAGCCACCCAGGCGCCCCAAAGTCATGAGTTCTTTGGCCAAGTTGGGCTTGAGTGCCCACTGGCCATCTGTGGACAGATACCAATCAGGCAGGTGTATGGCCACAACTGGGGCTCAGAGAAGCAGTTAGGGTGAAGAGAGGGGCTACCACGGGGAGTCACTGGTGTCCGGCTGGGATTTATGCCATGAGACTGGAGGAGGTCACCAAAGGAGAATGTAACGTCCCCTCTCTTTTGATGGACCTTACTCCTGCTATCTCTGCCCACTGTGCTACCACAGGATGGGAATGTCCTCATGAGCAAATACAAGGAGCATCACCCTCCCTCCAACTCCCCTCCAGCTCCTGCCCCATTTCTCCGCTCCCCTTGCTAGCAATATTCCTGAAAGAGTGGGGATGGTCTGCGTCTCCAAAACATCACCTCCCATTCTCCCCTCCACCCGCTGTGATTAGGCTTCCATCCCAACACGCCACTGAGCCTGTGGCTTCGAGGCCACCAACCCCAGGGGCCACTCCTCTGTCCTCACCTTATTGGTCCTCTCAGCAACCTTGGACACAGCTGGCCTCCCTCCTTCCAGAAGCACTTTGTTCCCCCGGCTTTCTCAACGCCATGCTCTCCGGGCTTCCTTCAACTTCTCTGTTCCTCCTCCAAAGGGGCCCAGGGTCTGGTCATGGACCCCCTTCACTTCCCTACTTACACAGAAGGAAAATGGGCAGAACGCAAAGGAAAAGGGGCTCAGCCCCAAGTATAAGAGGTACCCAGTGAAACAAATGAGATGTCTTTTTAATCTATGACAATGTCAGAGATTCACAAGATTACTAATGCTCAACGTTAGCGTGGGTATGGGGGACCACTGGTGAGAAAGATAAAGGATATGGTCTTTTTTTGGAAGGGAACGTCTCAATATCTATCCATATACTGATAAAACGGAATAGAATGATCAACGCTATAATTTGTCTGAAGCTTTTCTTATTGACATAATTTCTGATTTACAGAAAAATTGTAAAAATAATACAAAGAACTCCCAGATACCCTCCATCTAGATCGATTCAATTCCCCAAATAGTAACATCTTGCTACATTAATGTTCTCCCTCTCTATATACATTTATATTTTATGTATGTTATATATATAGTATTCCCCAAACTGCTTCACGGTAAGCCACAGGCATGATGTCCTTTTACCAAAAATATGCATTTGTTTATGTGTTTCCTGACAGTGTGGAATTCTCTTATACAACCACAGTACAATTATGAAAGTCGGGGAGCTAACACTGATGCGATGCTATTACCTAACCCGTGGGTCTTACTGGGATTTCACCAATTGTCAAAATAATGTCCGTTTCAGCAACACAAAATCCAAGATCATCTGTCGCATCCAGTCGTCATGTCTCTTTAGTTCCCTTTCATCTGAAACAGCTCCTCAGACTTGCTTTGCATGTCATGACAATGACATTCCTGAAGTTTTTTCATAGCTGTCCCTCGATTTATCCGAAGCTTCCTCATGATCAGACTCAGGTGATGCACTTTGGCATAAAATCATGTGCTTCTCTTCCCTCTGCCTGAAGCTGGTTTCCTGGCTTTTCAGTTGCTCTCTGCCTGCTCCTCCTTTGAGTCTCACTTCAAACGTCACCTCCTCCGAGGAGACTTCCCTGACCACCCTAGTAAATAGGTCTCTTCTATTTTGTCTGTGACAGCATCGTGCTTATTTCCTTTATAGCACTTCTAATACCCTGTAATTATTTATACATTTGTTTGATTGTTGATCATTTGTCTCTTTGTCTAAAGTAAGCTCAACCTGAGCAATGACCTCGTCTGACCTGATCTTTGCTTTCATTTCAGAGTAGACTAACACTGCCTGGAATACAGTAGATGCTCAATAAATATTTGTGGAGCACATAGATCATGATTAGATATATGATATTAGTATGATCCCATTTTGTTGGGACAAAATTCATACACTATGGTTATATATGTTAGGGATGTTCTAGAAAGATTCACATCAAATGGCTAAAAGGCTTACCTCTGGGAAGAAGGATTGTGGCGGAGAGCAAGCCTTCACTTCTTTTACTGTATATAGTTCAGTATTATTCGATATTTTTTTACAACAAACATGCATCGTCTATGCAATAATAATTTTTAAAATATTTCTTAAAATAAAATGACCCACTCCCTCTGGGAAGTGTTCCCTAACCCCTTATCCCTCCTCCGGCCCCTCCCTGGGAATAGTTCATGCTGTGCTGGGCAGAACTCAGGCATCCTCAAAGTCAGGGGCTTCCAACACTCTCTCTCTGCTGGGCTCTCTCCTGCCCCACAGGTGTTGCAGCTGAATAAGCAAGTGGCTAAATGAGCAGGATTCTGGATCCACGGCCAACGTGCCAGACCCATTCCTTAGAACATTCTGGACTGCTCACATCTCTAGACCTCACACATGATACCCCTGCCAAGAACACCCTTCCCTCTTCTCTGCCTGGCAAACTCCTGCTTGCCCTTCAGGACCCAGTTCAAACACCACCTCCTCTGGGAAGCCTTCCCCAGTTCCCACCTGTTGCTCTTTCCATGGCACCTCCCGTTCGAGCAGGTACTAGGTTGAAACCTGTATTAGTGTCCACTTGGAGCTCCTTGAGGCCAGGACCTGCTCCTATGGATTCCCGAATCCCAGGGTCCAGCACAAGGTAGGGGTCTGAGGCCATCTGTCAGTGTCCACGAAACTGTAAGTGGCACATTCGCTCAAAGGCAGGGTAGGAGCTCAGACCTTTACAGGGTCCACACAACGGCCAGCACACAGCAGGTGCATCTCCAGGGTCAGTGCAGTGTCCGTCAGACAGCAGATGCTCGGTGCTCCATTAGCTGAAGGAACAAGTGTGTTTTGCTAAGGATGGTTAGGTGTACCCTGAAAGGCATGGGGAGTGAGAGTCGTCCCGGAAAGCAGACCTGAGATGCCCCTGTCGCTCAAAAGCAAGATGAAGTCCCCTGCGGAAAAAGCCTGTGCCCTCCTCCCATCCCCAGGGAGGCCTACACCCACCCCTGTCACCCTTAGGACAGGCAGTTCGCCACGAGCCCTAGCGTCTCTGTGCCTTCTTGCTGGTTCTGCCAAAACCGCAGCGTCCTGACTGCTCCTTCCCCAGGCCACATCTCAGGCTCGTGCTGCAGCAAGCAGCTGGAGGGATGGGGGGATGTCACCGCCTAGGACGAAGCCGGCTTCCTTCTGCTTGCTGTAAAAGCAACAGATCCCCCAAACCCAGTGTTTCTCTACCGACGCATTGCCCCCCTCCTTTGAGCCCTTTCTCCAGGCCTCCTACCCAGTGACCCCCCCCTCACCTGCTCCTGCTACCACCCATCTCTCCTCCCTTCATCCAACCAGCAACCATGGAAAAGGAACCAACAGAATCATTTTCCCTTAAGTATCCTGTTCTGATAATGCTCTCTGAGTAACCTAGCCCTGGAGTAGCTAACACATTAAAGGCAGGCCAGTGATTTACTACTCTCTTGTTCCCTGATGTATCGAAAATGCCACGAGGGGTCCCTCAGATGCTTTTCAGGAGGTGCAGGGAAATGAACACAGCATTAAGTAGCCCTGAATTCCCCTGAAGCAAGTAATTCCTTGTAGAGTGCTTTTGTTCTTCTGGTCATCTCAAGGAGAGAGTCTCATATGGGTGCCAGTCTTGTCTTTAACACTTGCCAATCTCCCTCTCGGGCAAGAAGAGATCAAGTCTCAGGCTCTCCAAACCTATCCCAAGCTAATGTTTCTGGCTTGACCTTAATAAAAATGATTTCACTTTCCTTAGAAGTATTTTATAGGAATCTACTGAGGGCAAGTCATGCTGGTTTTCCATTTATGGTAGTGATATCAACTGTCCTTCTTAAATAACTTTATGTTGAAAAAGTGAGTTTTTAAAAAACATGAGTTAAAGACAAAAGATTAGGTAAATAATTAGTCAAGTAGACAATAATTTAAGTAGCAAACATGTCATAATCCATGGACATGGCAGAAATTGCAAAGTTAGGAAACATGCCACAATTTGGGGGATGGTGTCACGAATGGTGGCATTCCAGGTCTTCAGTGATGAGGCTGGAGCTATCTGGGCAGTGAGGCCCCTCCAATCTGCCTCACCCCAGCCCTTAGCCACATTCAGACCCACCTGGCACCTGCTGGTCGCTGAGCGTACATCTTGATTTCCACATAGGAGGCTCTCTGCTTGAACAATGAAGATAGTAGCACCCACAGTGGACATCCTGTCTTACTCCGTATCACAGAAGAGGTAACTGGGATTGGAACCAAGAGACCAAAAGCTACCACATTGGTGGAGTGCACCAATGAGCCTTCTGCCCCCAATATCTAAGAGCATGATGGTATAGGGCCTCCTTTCTGAGACACAGTCTTGAAACCCTGTCCTGACCCTGTTCCTGAGTTTTTCCCACAGGTCGCAGATCTGGACCACGGTATCCTAGCCAGATGTTAGAGCGGCAGGAGTCTCTGTCCTCCAAGAGAGAGCTGCCCGGCAAAGCGGAGCCCAAGCAGCCTGAATTCTTCCCTGCCCGTGAAGGCAGAACGACGGACTCAGAGCAAATAGACCAAAAGTCAATTCACCATATTATCAATTCCCCCAAGGAAGCCATTGGCCAAATTACCGAGAAACCTGATGTTTTGGACCAGAGGCTGACCAACTACAAGTCATGAATCAAATCCGGCGCATGGCTGATTTTCCTATAGCCCACGAGCGAAGAATGATTTTAACATTTTTTAACATTGAATCTGGGGCGGGGAGAGAAATCGAAAGAAGAATATTCCATGACACATGAAAACTAAACGGAATTCTGTTTCCATTCCATAAATAAAGTTTCAGTGGAACACAACAGTGCCTGTTTCCTACACGCTGTCCATGGTGCTTTCACCCCATGACTGCTGAACTGAGTAGTTACAAAAAGACTCACCGCTCTCCTCACTGTGCATAACCGCTCAG
>NW_023248764.1:0-5579 GCF_002007445.2 Ailuropoda melanoleuca | reverse complement strand
TTTTTTTTTTTTTAAGTGTACAGAAAAACTCTGTTTCAATATTTCTTTCTGGAGTTTTGCCTGGCATGTACATTAACCCACTAGTTTAGTTTATAGACTCTGCCTTCCTCCTGCTCTGAAGAATTGAAGCTCTATTTGGGTATATTTGATCATCTAGCACTTTCCGCCCTTTTCATAGTTCTTCTGTAATCTTACATACCTATTGATTTACTTCTCTTTGGATAATACTTTTTGCTTAATGCACTTGTCGTGAACATTGTTATCTCTGCCTTCCTTTCAGCCAGCATAGCCTCCTAGTTTAGAATGTTCTTGTCTTTGCTCAGGGTTCATAAGCCCGTTCACAGACCACGTGACTGACTATAAACAGGCTAGCTCGTTCCCACAAACCACGGTCTGACTGACATGCACACACAAAAATACAGATTGCATGTTTTGGATATGAGTACGAACTGGCCGAATTAGCTAACAATCTACTAGGTAACCTATACCCGTAAAGCTTGGATTGAAAAGCAGAAAATATTTTTTTTAATTTCAGTTCTGCTCTTCATTTTGGATAAATTATTTATTCCCTGGTGCACCTTTGTAAGAGACACGGCTGATGATCGTGTTTATCTTTACATAAACATCACAACGCTGATTTGAACTATTTAGCCTGAAACGACTGAAACCTTTTTGGTGCTTAAATAAGATGTGTCGATATAGTGGGGTAGTGTGCCAAAACTAACATAAAGATTCTGTTACTCTCTTTAAAGGAGAAAACGTCATTACATTCCCATTAAACATCTGCATGAAATTACCTGTATAATATTCTATATCATTCATAGACAGGCCTATATATGATATATAGCACCCTCTTAGCATAAAGAGGGCTACCTAATTGACTAGTAATATTGAAACACCGCAAAACCGCGTGCTTTTCTTACCTGTCATTAGTTCACATTTACTTTCACTGAATTCGTGGGGCAGCGGCATCGCTGGACATGCCGATTTTCTCTGACCACAGCTTCAGCAAACACCGGTCCTGCTGGTGTGTCCCTTAAACTCTGGACTTCTGTGAAACTCCTGCTGAAGTCTGGAAGCACGTGGGTTGAGGACAACCAGTTCCATCGATCAGGGTCTGGTTTCTTCGGCTTTGTTTGACCTGGGCGTGCCCAGCCTCCATCTGTCTGTCATCCTAGATCAGTGTCCAGAGCCAGCCCATGTGGTATCTCTTGGGCAGGAAGGTTAAGTCCCCTGGCATGAGTTGTATTCAGCAACTGAATAAATAAGACAGCTTGGAGATGGGCTTTTATTCATAGGAAACCAGATAGCCTTTTTGATGATAAAATATTTATTCCCTATTATCTTGTTGTTGCCAAGACTACTATGGACAGCACATTTCTTAAACGGACCTAGAGTGCCAAAGAGGCTTTAGTAGATAAATGTTAGGGTATTAGTAGGTACAATTTATTTTGAAAAATATCTTGAAACACATTCTATTGCCCAGAACTGAGTGTGTGCTACTTAATGTTGATTGAGATAATACCATGTCCCACTTTAAGTTGATACTTTTTCTTCTTTTTAATCATTGCTTTCCTCTAAGAAAGAACTTCACTTTATCCCTTAAGAAAGTGAAGCCCAACATGTAGTCATTTTAAGGCAGCTAAGTAAATTAAGCAGCGTGAATTTATATTAGAGTTTAGAAAAATCTAACTTGTTCAAATGAACATTTTGTAATAACTTTATTTTGCACACTTTAATTATTTTAACTATTTACAAAGTACCAGCTGAGCCCCGTGGGAGATCCAAAGAAGTCAGACAAGGTCTCTGACCTCCAGGAATGTTCTGTTTAGTATGGTCCACTAGATGCAAGTACAGATGGTGCTGCACCAAGCGGACTCTGACCAGCACTGTGGTCGAAGTATGAAGTACTAGGAGGGCTATGAAATTCTGGGTGGGGTTTCCAAGAAGACTCTGAGGAAATGTTGCCTTTGAGTTGGACTTTGACAAATAATAAAAGTAGGTGACATTTATTGAGTGCTTCCTAAATGCTAGCACTTTTCAAAGTATTTAAAACTTATTCATTCTTTAGTCCTCATGCTTAACCTTATAAGCCAAGTTTTGTTATAGTTCCCATTTTACAGTTGCATAAATTGACCTGGACACAAGAGAGACCACAGATACACAATTCACTGACAGATGTGATTCGATATTAGGGTGAGGGTTTCCAGGACTTCAGGTTTTGAGCCTGGAGAGGTAAAAAGGAAGCAACCCCATTAACCAGTATGGCAAAAGAGTAGAAGCTGGATGAAGAGAAGGGCTAATGAGGGCCAGGAACCAGGAAAAAATTCCCGTTTGAATAGCGGATAAGCACACAGGCTTTGGAATCTAAAAGCCTTGGGTTTGAACCATAGGTGAGCCGATTACCAAACCTGTGTGACAAGTTACTGAACTGCTCCAGCCTCAATTTTCTTACTTGTAAAATGACAGAAATGATCTGGTAATGATACAGATTAAGGGAGATGAGAGAGGTGAATGCTTACTGCATAGGGATCATGCAATAAACATTATCATCACCATCTCTTAAAATTGTCATTATAATAACAGCAATATAATAATACAATATCTCTTGGCATGTGGTTTCTTGATATTGATTATTACTAAGATAATAATGTTCTGATTATTAGTTCCTTTTAAGTAAGGCTTACAATGATAATAACTCAGGTTTTAGATTCAACACCCCTCTTTATTACATTTAATCAGCAAGACAAACAGGAAATTACTTATGTACTTTTCCCATTTTACAGATAAATAAACTGAGGCTGAGAACAGGTGGCAGGCCCTTTGTAGCCTCCCTAGAAGAGCAGGACTCACACCCAGATCAGATTTACTCCAAATAATTCTGAAGTCTTTCCCAACTAGTCACTTGTAGCATTAAAAACACCTTTGTATCACTTTGTCAGTTTTCTGGGATCTATGCCGAGTGAATAAGCTGTGTTTTAGAAAAATGTTATTAGCAAACCACCACCATGGTTTTCACAGTCTGAAATCGTGTGTCTCTTGGAATTTTACAGTGCTGGACAGGGTTCCCCTCAAGGCCTGTCTCTGGAGGAGATGAAGAGAGGTCTCCAGTTCTCACCCGTTGACAAATATGGTATGTAGATTCTTCAGATTGATTAAGGGACCTGCCCCTAAGAAGGTGATATTTATTTGATAACAAGGGAGAAAAGATTCTGTTTTACATCATAACAGGACATGACAGATGCTTTAAAAATATTATATTATAAAAGTACAAACTTGGATCTTGAAAGTCTTATATAACTCTGCATTTACCTTTGAGTTTAATAACGTGTGTGTGCATAAGTGTGCATTTGTACAAGTATATCAGTGTGTGTACACGTGGGCGAAGATAGAACTCTCCTCATGAAAAGAGGCACCTTCGTCTTGTGATATTCCAAACACCTTGTTGCCACCTTCCTGGGTTCACTGCCTCTAAGCCCCACATCGCAGGTATGTTGGGAAGAGAAAAACAAGAGAGGAGTTCCCACAATTACATCATATGCTGGGGAGCTCTTCCCCTTTAGCAAGTACCCAAGTGTAAAACGTAAACCCAGCCATCCCCTCACAAAGCTAGGGAGGAGGTGAAGGTGTCATTGGTACCCATGTTGCACAGGACTCCTGTCGAAGGAATGAATAAAGCTCTTTGAAAGAGTTAACACAGTTCTATGCAGGCCCCTGGAAGCCAGAGAATGGGTAATCGCCCCTATCACCAGCTGCCATATTAATGTGCGAGGCCTGTAGTGTCCTTTTTCCAACCTCTAAGCCTGAGAGGCTCTATATTTAATTGGAATTTTAGCACAACGGGCTCATTTATTCATGGAATTTTCCTTGACAATATGGAGGACTGAAAAAAAATGTACGTCAGTTAAAGAGATCAGATTTATTACAAGAACTGGGTTTGGGGAAGAATAAATTGGCTGATGTGTTCCCGGTTCTCTGATTTAGATGGCAACAGACCCTGGAAGCCCTCAGTTTCAGGATCCTCACCAATGCACCTCGTTTGCCGAGTATTATTGCCTAAGGCATTAGAAAGCCTTTGAAAAATAAGAAAAAAACCTGTTCTGGGCAGATGCAGACAAACTACTTGGGAACATTAAGGAAAGGGAGCTCTGTGCTCTGGCTCCCAGGACGTGTCTAGAATGCAGCCGAGTGCTTTTTATCATCAGCTTTACAACATAATTGGCCAGTCTAGTAACAGGGGAAAATGTGCTCTAAGTGTCACATCATCACATTTTTTTATAGAGATAATATCATTTTTTTCAAACCTTTACAGATGTGACCACACAACCACAAAATATAGGGCACCCTTTGAAATGTGTGCTTTGACCAGAAGTCATTCCTTTCATGGTGGAGGAAGCGTTTCAAGACGAAGCGTTTGGTTAACGATCTGTTTCTTAAAGGAGTAAGACTTTGAGCAGATCTCCTCAAGATGAAGACAGAAGTGATGCAGAAATACAGAAGTTGGGTTTTCCCCTGCGTGTGTGCACCAGGGTGGAAGAAAACGTTAGGTAGGGTGTTTGGATGGAGTGAGAGCCCCAAGAGACAAAGGAGATAGATTTAGCTTCCCGCCCTCCCAGGAACATGGCGCGGTACCAGAAGGAACCTTTAATTTCCCTCCGTTTTCATCGCATAAGCCAATTGTGGTAAAACAGCTAGTTTGGGACCTGTCTCTTCCTCTCCGCCCCCAAAGAGCAGGGCTAGAGAATGAAGATAAAATTACACACGTAGCAATCTCTCTGTACTTGAGACCTTTCACCCTAAAGTAACAAAACAGAACGTGCAGGCATGGTTCAGTCTTTTCCTAAAGCCGGGGGTCAAATTTCACTTGGGTCCCTCTCCTGCGAGCTCTGGCGGTGATGCATCAGTGAAAACTGTCAGCGCACAGCCCGCTGACTCAGCCGCCCAGCCCCTAAGGAGAGCCACGAAGAGGGACCAGCACTCCTGCTGAGATTTCCCTGGAGGCCTGTGGGGAGGGGGCGTGGAGAGCCTCAGGCATGGGGTACAGTGGGGGGCTGATGACAGGAGTAAAATGATCACGAGCTTATTAACGGCATCCACGCCTGCCACGCAGGTACAGTTTCAGGCTGGACAAGAGGAAGTATTTTGCTTTAGGATGTAGATTTTGCATAAGTCCACCCAAAATGAGGATTCAGCGGTGTGTCCTGATCCCGCCTGCCCTCCTCTCAGCTTGCCCCCACCACACCCTGGTCCTCTCTGACCGGGGCCAGCCCCCCCACCCAGGTCAGCCGCAGCCCCAGCGTCTCCGTCAGGAGAGTGTGTGTGTGCAGCCTGACAGACTTTGACAGACACCCTTCTGATGAAAATAAATAAACCTATCCAACCGCATCTTGCTAGATGCCTTGATGAAAATGTGGATGGCGGAGCTGGTTCTGAAAACCCAGCTATCACAGGGCAGCGGAAGCCGCAATAGCTGTTGACAAATGTGCCCACTTTCAGAGACGCGGTGAGTGACCGGCTTCCTCCCTTGCAGTGGGAGAGGCCCCGCTTCCCTGCAGGTGCCCTGTGTTCTCTCGGACAGT
>NW_023248763.1:0-5562 GCF_002007445.2 Ailuropoda melanoleuca | reverse complement strand
TAAGTAGGTTTTGTCAAATGCTGTATTTATGTGCATAATTCTTTTTTTGTTACATACTGTAATAGTGTTCATTTTTGTGCCCTGGAACTGAGTCATATTTATGCACTTCCAATGTTAAAATAAAAGCCTACAGCCTGTCGCAAGAAATTTATGGAAAAAATGTATGTAATTTGTTCTAAATTTAAAATATCAGGGGCACCTGGGTGGCTCAGTCAGTTAAGCATCTGCATTTGGCCCAGGTCATGATCCCAGGGCCTGGGATCAAGTCCCATGTCGGTCTCCCTGTTCAGTGGGGAGTCTGCTTCTCGCACTCCCTCTGCCGCTCCCCCTGCTTGTGTTCTCTCTCTCTCTCTGTTAAATAAATAAATAAAATCTTTTTTTAAAAAATCAGAAAATACAAAACGAAATGTCATTTATTATTTATTCTGTCAGTCCTATAGTAAACAGAATCCAGCTGAGAAAGTTCTAGAAAGTTAACAATGTAGGTTGAGGCACCTAGAGATTAGCAGCAGTGGGAAACTGTTACCACTCCTTAGCTGTCAGGGCAAAAGAAGGTACTAGCACTACTGGAGCTGAGGAGAGAAGAAGCCCTACCACAGGGGATTCCTTAATGGGAGCTGTAGTCATGCTGGGTAGTAAACATTAACAGAAGAGCTGCTAAACATTATAAGGATGGGAATCAAACATCCCAACCTCCCCCCTTACCCTGTTATTCCCGTACTAGTGCTTCCCATTGGCTGAACTCAGCAATCTGAAGCCAGATAGTAAGAAATCAAGGTAACACAACCCAAGGTCTCAGCCTCTCAGTGCAGAAAGAGCATGAAAAGACAAAGAGTAGATTGGGTCAGAGGGCAAAAGAAGAAACTCAACATATCCATATTCCTGCAACAAAGAACTGAGCACAAAGAATTAACATCTAGTGGGGCGCCTGTGTGGCTCAGTGGGTTAGGCATTTGCCTTCGGCTAGGGTCATGGTCCTGGGGTCCTGGGGTGGAGCCCCACATCATGCTCCTTGTTCAGCAGATCCTGCTTTTCCCTCTCCTCTTTCTCCTGCTTGTGCACTCGCGCGCTTGCTCTCTCTGTCAAAAAATAGATGAACTCTTGAAAAAAGAAAAAAGAATTAGCATCTAGTGATATTTGGTTTCAGTTTTTCTTTAAAAAAGTATCACTCTACTATCTTGAATGTAGAAGGCACGTTGAATTTTAAAAATTCAAAAAAAATGTATAATCACAAAAAAGACACATGACTCCAAATATTTAAGTTAACCTCATTTAAGATATTTTTCTCTATACATACAGATACATAGAAAAATGGAAAAATAGATTGACAGAACCCTTATTCTTAAAAAAATGGGACCATACCTGGAAAACATTACAGTAAAATTACTAAATTTTATTTTAATTTTTAAGAATAAAACCATTGAACATTAAACATAAATATATCATTGGAGCTTAAATAAATGTTTTCTTACCACAGTGCTATTTTATATATTTTTGTATTTAAAAATGACCTGAAGTTCAGAAAATATTTTACTCATAAGATTAAAATATATATAGTTTTAACCACAGCATTCCATTTAAAAAATCTATTAATGCCCTGCTATAAATGAGGAAACTGTTAACATGTCACATAGTTCAATCCCTCCTCTGTGTACATCCAACATTTATAAGCTACTTTATTATATTTACAATACTCATGCTTATTTTTTATGTTATTATGTTCTTCAAGGATATTTAGATCCATTTTTCAGGGGAATTGAGATTTTTATCAGTGGTAATTTACGTGGCTTTCTGTACTTGAATTCTGTATTCCAGTCAAATTTTATATTCCATAAATTCTTGATTCCTTCATATTTTCAAATGTCTCTATGTTCTATTTACACTTGAGAGATATCTTAGCTGGCTATAAAATGATTGGGTCACACTCCTTTTCCTTTTGAACTTTCAGACATTACTCCATTGTCTTTAGGCACAACATATACTGCAGAGAAAGTATAGGACTTACCTGATTTTTCTTCCTTGTTTGTATTTTCTTTTTCTCCTCTAGCTGCCTGATGAGTGACTTTTTTACTTTGAAGTTTAATACCTTGAGTAGGTTATATTTTAATGTCAAATATGCTGAATTAACATTTCCTGGTACACTATTCACAGACCAACTTTTCTCCCCATCTTTTTTGTTTCACGTAAAGTAAGAGTTGTCCCAAAGAAATCACTCTGCCTGCAGAAGGAGACCTCGTGTCCCTCAAACATCACCTGAATGTTCAAGGAAGTACATGAAGCTGTGTCAAGAAAGTTAAAAGGCCGAAATCAACAAAGGGCTTGTAAGAAACAAACAATATTACAAACAAATAAAATTACATTTGAGTTATGTTCCAGGCCAAAAGGTGATGAGTCGCTGTGGTTGCTTGGGTTGGATAATGAAATATTACCTGGCACAGGAACAAAAGCAAATGAGGCTTAAGAAGCAGAAGTGACTCAGTAAAGGGCAGATTCAGAATGAGTATAAGCCATCGAAGATTAAACTTGCTTTCTTTTTTTAGGGTCTTTAGTTCAGGAAAAATGTTTTGGAACTTTGGTAAATTACAGTGTCTCATATTTTGAGTTTCAGGATGCAGAGTTCAGATTGAATTATAATACAATTGGGTGAGTTAGTACCCAGTTTAGTGGTCACATCAAAATATTAACTATTAATGATCTGAAAGAGGATTTCTTGTAGGACATGGAAGTTAAACTATAACATCTTGTTGGAAAGGACCAGATCTGTCTTGTTCAGGCATATCCCCTGTGATTGGTGATGTGCTCAACTCCTAATCATCATATGAAAAGTATTTGTTCAATGGGTGAGTACACAAATTATATAGAAGGATATTCCAAAAGATTCAGCCTTGTACTGCTCAAGATTTCATGTCACTGACTTATATGTAGACCATACATCCATGTTTATCAAGTGTATGGATGACCCCAAATCATCCCATAAGGGAACACATATCAGTTGGATGACTGAGTTGGGATGGAACGATGTTTTTGCAGACTGAAGTAATACACTGATCCCAACAAAAGAAAATTATATAGAGGCATCTCGATCTCCAAAACCAATTTCAAAGTTACCAGAGAGGAATAATATAAATGACTAGTAAGATAGATGAAAAAACCTCAGAAGATATACTTTATTGCAATTTTAATATTATATGAACAATGTGGTCTGACTTTTGGGGGAAAAATTAATGGAAACTAATGGAAACTGATGGTTTACTCATCTCTCTTCCTATGACGTTAGAAACATTAATTCTAGGTGCAGCATCTTAAAAGAGGTACAGGCCTTCTGAATTATGTTTAGAAGAAAGAAATCAGGGTGGTTAAATGAAATACGATGCCAATTGACAAAGTATAGGTCAAAGAACTGAGGATTTTGTATTAAGTAAAACTCTTCTGGGTAAAACCAAATACCTCCATGTGAAAATGTGAAAAGCTGTCATGTAAAAAAGACATTATATATGTCCTCTATAGCCTCAAGGAATCCTGCTGGTCTATAAGACAAAAGGACTGAAGTTATTAACAGAAATTTAGAAGTTAGACACTCTAAATATAAGAAGCATGATATGGACTGCCTTAGATGGTAGTAAATTTCTCATCACCAGTAGTATTCAAAAGAGGCAGAATAACCCTTGGAAGATGATTTTAATACAGTTTTCCAAAAATTGAATAAATAATAGAATCAATTATTTTAAAGCCCTTTTAACACTAAGATTCTCCTTTCTTTTCTTTTTTTTTTTTTTTTTTAAGAATGTGGAAGAATAACCCAGACTGTTTAGGTTTGAATCCTATTTTCACTACTTTTTTGTTGTGTGATAGCCAATTATTTAAGCTGCCGGTGCTTTAGTTTATTCATCTCTAAAATGGCAATAAAAAGTTATTGAGAGAATCACATGAATTAATATGTGGAAGATACAGTGAGTGGCACAGAGTAAACATGAACACTCCAAAAAATAATTATTCATTATTTTGAGGAAAACATTGAAAAATTCAACTCTTTGTCACTGCTGTTCCAACTGTGTTCCCACAGAAAGCTACATTAACAGTGAAAGTACGAAAGGACAAAGATGGGAAAGCCGGCTTACCTGGCATTGACAACAGCAGCATTACTTTTTATATAGTATCTAGTAGACATTGACCCATGGTAAGTTGCAAGAAATGTTTGTGATAAATGAATACATACATTAATTAATATTGAGCTTCTATATAAGACAATTTCAAGGAGATCTTTTAGGGCTTAACATACTTTTTAAAAAAAAACAGCAATCTTAGTTAATGGTTTCTTCATCAGAAATATCATCAAGCGATCCACTGACAATCATTAGTAAGAAAGATACATTTATTATTAATAAGTAAGATATAGTAACACATTTAATATTTATGTAAGTAATGTTTCAATATTTCTGTAACTGTGTCAAAGAAACAAGTATTTTCAAAACATAAGTAGTATAAATTTTTACTTTTAATATTAAGATCTATAACTTAATTAGGGTTACTATATACTCATCATTATCTCTAAAATTATCAAATTCACATTCCTGAGAGAGAAATTTTCAATGTCATCTTGTGGATTAGATTTTCGATGTCATTTTGTGAGCTTTGATCACAAAACTATTGATTGAACTTACATTTTATTATTAATGATGATCATAATAAACCCTTGCCTTTTATTGAGGGCTGAAATAATGTCAGGCACTGTAATATAGTAAGACAGTTACATTATTTGCTTTACTTCAGCCTTTCTACAGAGTTGTGAGAAAGTATTGGCTTGACCATTATGGTTATCTTTCCCAACGATGAAGACATTGAGGTCTAGCAAAGCAGTGAAATAATCTGTAAGTCTACTTAAGTCTTTATGGAATCTCCTTGATCTATTCCATCTGCATATCTGTATGATTAAAAACATCACACTCTTTTTTCATCCTGTCATGTCTTATCCATATCTTACCAACAAATCCAGAAATTAGCCAATAGGAGAAGCATGTTTCAAATTAGCATATTTCAAACCACTCCTCTATACATGGATCTCCTTAAAGATTTTATTTTGCCTCCTAATTATAACTTTCTACTTAATAATTACTTAAATAATTTTGTTTTTATTCAAGTTCCTATCATTTGTGCCAGTACATATTCATTTTATATAAGTGGTCTCTGTATAAACAGTACAGTAGAGAAAAACATTTGATCTTACTTATTTTGAATATACTGGAAGCAAACACGTAGCCTGAAAAACTTCACAAGAATTACATAATGTTGAAGTACTCAAAAGTTTAATTGCCAATGTTGCCACATTGCTAAAATGCTTACTCTAGTTTTCTTAGTTGACATCTGCCTTCATAATATTACATTATGTAAATATTTTACTTTGGAATCACCACATTGGGAAGGAAAAATAATTTCTAATAATGATGAATTCATGTAAATTTGCAAATTCAAAAATTTGTTTGAAGGACTTTTTTATTAAAATGTGTTTAATTTCCTATTTTTAACCTGTTGGTTATATGCAAACTATCAAAATAAAAAAAAAAA
>NW_023248762.1:0-5551 GCF_002007445.2 Ailuropoda melanoleuca | reverse complement strand
GCTCTCTGGCTCTCTCTCTCTGTCAAATAAATAAAATCTAAAAAATAACAAAAAATAAACCTATAGGACCCCAAACTAGGTTTTTGAGACCAGAAAATAACATCTCCTCACTTCTTCCTATCTGTGCCAGTCACCTGCCACAGAAACATCCTTGTTCTGTATCTTATAGTGCCTGTGTCCCTCGTGGTTGGATGTGTGGGCCTATTTGGGTCACACTTAAGTTTTCAGGGCTTAAACCTTCTCAAACTAGTGTGCCCAACAATATGCTAGGAGAGTTGTGTAATATGCACCAGATGTTGATTTCCTAGGTGCAGGAAGGGGCCTAAGTAATTTGTATTTTTAAAAAAGTACCCCGGGTGATTTGGATGCACAGTATCAGTGGATCTTAGAGAAATACAGGCCTGAATGTCCAAAGGTAGGTCTAAGTAAAAAGACCGCATGAGAGTTTTAGGAACATAATTAAGAAGGCAGAGTAAGGAAGATTGGAATTCCAACAATTTTGGAAAGCAACTGCAGTATGGTTTTCAAACTTTTTACTTGGGACCAACTGTAAAAAAAAAAATACATTTTTCCCATCATCATAATGTATACATAAAAAACACAGAAACATACGTAGCATTCTTATGAGATGCACACTGTGTCTCTATTCTTTTCTATTCTATTTTCAGCCGTGGCCCCCAGTATGGAATTTCATCTTAAAAGACAGCTTTGTCTGGATGTCTTTACAACTTCACATAGCCTGGCTGCTTGAATCCTCTTCAGACTTTACTAAGGACCCTTATAGTCACCCCCCGTTGCACTGGACATCACCCTTCTCCATTTCAATGGATGTTCTGAGATGGGCCCCTCATGCTTTCTAGTGAGTACCCATTGGCTGTTTTGGGGCTTTCCTGTTCTCAGGTCTGTGAGACACCCTGTTTCCCTTGGCTTTCTCCTGTACAGATCCTGCTACCACACAGCTCTTGTGACTGTGGGTGTTTATTTTCACCCATTTGTGTTTTCTGGTCCATGGAGAGACCTTGCCATTTGCTTGACTGGTAAATGTTATCCGTGAGTTTTTGGTTTTGCCATCTAGTTTCTGTTTTTATGGGGGAATTTGGAGGATTAAATTAATTAATTTGGATTAAAAAACTGTGCCCCTGCCACTTCACCCTGATTATCTTTATAATGTTATATGATCTGTGTATCTTTGAGCAATGTATTTTGAATAGTTTTGGCTTTTTCTTTGGAAGTTATATAAACAGGCATGTTCTTACCATACCTTAGTCTTTGGCCACACTTTGTTTCTGAGTTATTTATGTCTTACAACTGTATTCATCCATTTTTGCTGCTAGAGTTATTATATGAATATTTCACAATTTATTTATCCATTCTCCTGTTAATAACTTTTCCCACTTTTTGTTAATTATGAATGAAGCTTTGGTGAATATTCTGTACTTGTCTCTTAATACACATTTGTAAGATTTCCAAGGGAATATACCTAGATAGATATGAACTGAGTGACAGATGAAGTTGAGCATCTTTTCATGTGTTTACCCACCAGCCAGTTTCCTCTTCTGTGAAATGCCTGTTCATGGCCTTTGCACATTTTTCTGTGGCATTGCTTGATTTTTTCCTTATTTTTATAGAAGAGTTCTTTATATACTTTGGGTATTAATAATTCCCTAGTTATATATTCTACAAATGTTCTTTTTCCAATTTGTACATTGCTCTTTTTACTCTGTCTTTTCCAAGAACACAATTCTTAATTTTTGTGTAATTTTATCAACATTTTATGAATTTTGCTTTTTATGTCTTTTTTATGAAATCCTTCCCTACCTTTAGATAATAAAGATGTTTTACACTTCTAACCATTTTGAAACTTGGCTTTTTCATTGATACATATGGTAGTGATTTTTGTATATAATTTGAAGTATGGCCTTAAATTTAATATTTTATACACAAGTAACTGTACCAATGCCATTTCTTAAATATTTCCTTCTTTCCCTATTGATCTGTGTTGCCAGGCATTTTCATACATGCATAGATCTGTTTATCCCATATTTTTTTAAACATGAGCTATTTGTCTACCTCTGCTCCAGTGGCTCATGCTATTTTAATTAATAGAGCTTTAAAATACATTTGGATGGCTGACAGGACAAATCCCCCCATCCTCAACCCCATTTTTGCTGCCTCCTCACCATACCGCCTCAAGAATTCATCAGTAATGCCTCTATTTCCCTCTCCCACAAGCTAAATTGGAACACAAATGGTCCCAGATTGCAGAACTAGGTTTCTGAACTCATGTGGAACTCAGTCCAGCCCCACATGTTGATAGCCTTAAGCAAGCAGAAACTAGTTTCCTACATGTGCATGGAATGTTAATACTATCATCTTGTCTTTGTGGATTTTTCCTGTGAATAAAAGCATTTTCATAAAAAATTGTTTATTGATTATGGAGAAATGCCTATGAAAATTTCAGGGACTGGATTAATCTCTACCTAATTTACAACTAGAAAATTAAAGCAGAGAGAGGTTAGAGAAAGTTTCTTAGGTAAGAGAGTTAAGAAGTAAAGAGGCTGAAGGGCCCAAGGTGCCTGATCTCAGGTCATTTCTTCCTTGTCCTGGATAATGTTGAGAGAGTGTCCTCTTACATTGGAAAGATCAGAATGCAAATTATTTTTAGGAACGTGTCACCAGCTTTCTAGGGAGAGAGCTGTCTTTGATAGGACTCAAGTTTTGGTAAGGACCAGAGGAGTTGAAACCGTGATTTCTTTATCTACATCTGAAGACTGAAGTTCAGAGCTTCTTTTTTCTCACTCATCAGCTACTACCCATTACCTCTCTAGGTCCAGAACTTCCAGTGAAAGTGAGGTAGGAGAAGTAATGCGGCAAGTCAAAGGGAAAAAAATGGCAAAGATCTTTGGAGAAGTTTATATTCCCGGAAACTTCTATTCCTTATAGATGCCATTCTCCACAAGTTCTTCCTTTTTGCTTTTGGAGGTTTTTATACCACTCTGTTACTCTTGATGATAATGCCCATTATATACTGCAGTAACAAATGCCAAGTTCACAGCAGGCTAGATGAGGAGATGCCAGCTGTATTTTATCCTAAGTGTTTGCATACACACCCATGTACCTCAAGTTATTTAATCACAGAGAGATTATTTTGTCTTGAGGACTTAAGGATTATTTCACTAGGTCAGATTTGCCATCAAAACTGTTGCTCTTTAAATCATTTAAGACAATGTTTGTCTTGTCCTGTCTTTATATACCCACTAGATGTTGCTAAAGGGCTGTGGAAAAAGCAGTCATTGTCATCCAAGGCTTCAGTTACAGAATTAGAACTCGAACCATAGAGCTGTCAGAAATAGTAAGGATAGAACTTAAACACAGAAACAGGAAGTATATCTTCAAAAGATAGGAAGTAAGTAAGACTGACTAGGGGGGACTGAATATTTAAAGGGAAATGTTGGCATAGTTGAAATTTGTGCATTAGCATGGTGACATTGTGACGTCAAAAAAATTACTTTTTAATTGTAAAAGTATTATATTAGCATTTAAGCATTATATTAGCATTTAAGCATTTAACAATGTGGAGAATTGTAATGGGGAAAATAATTACATAGAATTCTACCACTCAGGGTGACTGTCTGTTAGCATTTTAGCACATTTCATACCCTTCCATTTTTTCTCTATACTTAACCATGAAGTATTATATATATTTGTATACATAGTGTATGTACACATACAATTTTTGTTTAGTTATATAAAAATACATATATACTTTTGTTTTATTATAAAATATCACATGTATATATGTAATATATATAATTTTTGTTTTATACACACACACACACATATATATACAGTATATGGAAACTATGAAACATAATAATAACAGTCAACTGTGATGAACTACACAAGTCAAGACATAGGACATTACCAATTCTCTTGAGTTTCCTGTGAACACTGTTTTCTGAAACAAATATTGGTAGTGCATACTGATTATACCCTGTGATCTACTATCAGAACCAAGCATAACTTCTTACCCATTAGGTTTCTCAGTTTCTCGCTAATTTAATGGACTTCAATATTATGATATACCTTTTTGTCATTTATCAGAATAACAAGATGCCATTTAGTTATTCTCCAGAAGTTTTTTATCACAAGATGTTAATTATCTATTAGGTTACTATCCTAAATTTCATAGTACTATTGAAGTGTCTTCCTGTCTATTTTGTGCCATTTACATTAGCAATCAGTTTTCCTTTTTAACTAATTGATTTTTTCCCCTTTTCTTAGGGTCTCTTTAAATGTAAAAGAGTTCTCATTCCCTTTTTTAAAATCCCATATTTAATTGTTGAAAGAAATCAGGTCATTTGTCCTATAGAATTTCCCTACATCTTAGGCTTGGTAAATTTCATCTTCATGGTGTTAGTATATTCCTCTGTCCCCTCTCCCTGCATATAAATAACTGACAGTTCAATCTAGAGGCTTGATTAGATTCAGGTTTTTATCTTTTTTTTTTTTTTTTTTTCTGCTTAGACTACTTCATAGGCAAGTGCCATTTAGTCCTACAGTATTGTGCCAGGAGGTACATTTCTGGTTGTTGCACTTTCAGTGATAATATCACTTGGACTTAAGTGTTGTCATCCCGATTTGTGCATTATAAAATTCTCCATCAGCTTTTTACCTAGAAATTTAGGAATGATTTAAACATGGAAGATGTAGGTGGGCAGTTGTGAAAAAACAGAGGTCTAGTTCTTTACTTTTTTTTTTTTTTTACTGTTTTACCTAACTATTGCAGCTGTTGCTAACCATTGCCTAGATCCATTGTTTTGTGGGTTGCAAAATGATGATATTCTAATTCTGTTGTATCTCTTGTATTTGTTAGCTGTGATTTCTCTATAAAGAAAATTTTCCCTAATCAACTCTTTGGTCACCTTGAAATACTGATTGTATAGAAACATCAGGATAAATGGTTTATTTCCCCCGCCTTTATTAATTTTTAAAATAATAAAATGGTACCTATCAACCTTCTAAATTACCAATTATTATTTTAAAATGAAGTTCTGGATTTTTATACATTTGATGTGTTTCAGTTTATTTGAATGTTTAACTCAAACTAACGAATTCAAAAGAAAGCTGAGCTAAATTTCCTCTCAACGTTGTTTTGAGTATTTGGATTGTATCACACCTGAAAGGCCTGAGTACTTATGGATGGTTCAATTACATGACCCAACTCACCCTTTTTATCTCCTTAAATCAGTATGTGTATTTTTTCTTGTCATTTGCAATCTAGATTTCTAACACAGATCAGTCATTCTTCTATCTCTGTCCTGCAGTGAAGCTTTGGATTTTATAAAAACAAAAAACGTTTCCTTTAAAATCATGCTGGCATTTATGCGGGTCACTCTTGGCAACTCTCTTGAATAAAATAAAAGAACTGAAGATGCAAAAATAACTGACTCTTATCCACCAAAGGAGAAAGTATTTTATTTTTTTTTTAAAGATTTTATTTATTTATGTGACAGAGAGACAGCCAGCCAGAGAGGGAACACAGCAGGGG
>NW_023248761.1:0-634 GCF_002007445.2 Ailuropoda melanoleuca | reverse complement strand
AAAGAGAGGATACATTTTAAATGGAGGTTAAAATTGATATTGGGTATCATTTACTCGACAAATACTCACTGAGTGTCCTCTTTGTCCCAGACACTTGGAAATCATGAGTAAACAGATCAGACAGGGCTCTTGTCTCTCCTGGCGCTCACCTTCCTCTAGTGGGGGGTAGAGAGACAATAAGTAAATTATGTGGAATATTTAAAGGTGATAAATGTCTTTTTTTTTTAAAGCAGGGNTTTTTTTTTTAAAGCAGGGAAGGCAAGAGAGGTTGAGAAGGTGAGAATGCAGTTTAAAATAGGGTGGCGGGGTGCCCGGCTGGCTCCGTTGGTGGAGCTCTTGATCTTGGGGTTGTGAGTTCGAGCCCCACGTTGGGTGTAGACATGACTTACATAAAATATATAAAGCATTTTGAAAAATAAATAAATAAAATATGGTGGCAAGGGGAGGTCACCCTTGGAAGCAGAGCCTTGAAGAGCAGGGCTTCCTGCGATAGTCGGGGAACAGTTTGCAACAGAGGGAATGGCCAGAACCAAGACCCTCCAGCTCATATGCAACTGGTGTGTAAAAAGAAACGAGAAACACAAAAGGCAGGACAACATGTATAGTAAGCCTTTTTGTGTTAAAGGGGGGAGGG
>NW_023248760.1:0-5550 GCF_002007445.2 Ailuropoda melanoleuca | reverse complement strand
TGATGAGTTTTCTTAGTCTCTGAAGATGGTGCTCCAAAGTCTCATCTGCTGAGGCTGGAGGGCAGACCCCTAGGCAGAGGTCCAAAGGGCATTTTAGGTAGAACTGTTTATGCGTTCTAATGAGAAGACTCAAAGCCCTACTTACATTATGAATTTGCAAATTCTAACCAATCATCAAGGCTCAACTTGAGCTTGAGTCTCCAATTAATCTGACCCCATGCTGACTTTCCCTAACTCCTCTCTCTGGATCATAGCACTTAACCTGATTTTATTTATTTCTAATGGTTTTGATCCTTTGGTTGGGCATTGAGCTCACCAAAGAGAGGATCTGTCTTATACTTCTTCACTCTGATTGCTCCCAGACCCAACTAATGAATAATCCTCCAGCTGACGGAGTCTGAAGCTCTGGGAGAACACACTTGGATAATGAGGAAGAAAGATACATAACCAACCACACTGACCTCACAGTCTGCTGCTTAGTGTAGGGTGACCAAATACTTCAGTTTGCTCAGTTTTAGTACTATAGGCCAGCATCCTGGGAAACCTGGGATGGTCAGTCACCCTGATTTAAATGTAAGGTCAGCTAATAGGATAGGCAATACAGCTAGTGCCACAATTGGGAAAATTTGATTAGACTAGTAAGTGATATAAAAGGATTATTATTAATTTTGTTACTTGTGATAACTGCATCAGAGTTGACTATGGGTATCTTATTTAGGGTTCTATTTTTGCGCATGAGTGTAATTTTTTTTTTTAAAGATTTTTTATTTATTCATTTGAGAGTGAGAGAGAGAGGAAATGAGAGGGGGAAGCATTAGCGGGAGAAACAGACTCTCCCCCTGAGCAGGGTGCCTGATGTGGGGCTCGATCCCAGGACCCTGGGATCATGAGATTAAGCCCCGAGTCAGTCTCCATACTCAGTACAGTCTGCTTCTCCCTCTCCTTCTGCTCCTCCCCTGGCTTGTGCTCTCTCAAATAAATAAATAAATAAATAAATAAATAAATAAAATCTTTTTAAAAATTTCGTAAGGAAAATGTTTTAAAATTTAATGAACACTTGCGTGGGTCGCAGTTGTGCACTCACTACCACATGGCCCTGAGATACAAAAGCTGCTGAAGCTGCTGGTGATTCATCCTGGAGTGATGTGGGTGTGGGCCATCCTGTTAGTTCTCGAAGATTTTAAAGGCAAATGTACTTATTATGGAAGCATCTTAACAATACCAGATACAAGGAAGAAAAAGAACCGAACATAATTAACCATTATTTCCCCGTTGAGCGTGCAGTCACTTTTGTTTATCTGTACATTAGCACTGTCACATGGTTTAACATAATGTGGAATTTCTACATCTCCATTTCAATTCTCTACATTCTCTTCCAGTCTTTATAATTATTGAATGGCTCTATCTGTTTCATCAAATCAACGTACCATAATTTACTTAACAAGCTCCCTACTTCTGGACACTTAGGCTGTTCCAAATGTCCTATTATCATATAGTATCACAATCAATACTCTTGGGCATGTTACTTTTTTCCTTCTACAGATTATTTCTGTAGGATAAATCCTCAAGAGAAGAAATGTTTATGAGTACTTCCAGGATGGCCTAAATGTGGTACTAAATTTGCTCTCCTATCCTCACCTCCAAGGCTAACATTTCTCCAGGTCATTTTCTCATGACTGCTTTGCTTGAACAGGTTTCCAATCACTCATTCCCAACTATGGAAACTCTACAACTCAAACCCATCTTCTACTAAGTTGCCAACTATTTTCCAAATACACACAAAATTCTTACGCACTGAGAAATTCAAGTTGTCATTACCCTGTTTCATAATAATTTCATGATTGTTTAATTTCTTTACTTAGACCAGGAATTGGCACGCTTTTTCTATAAAGGGCCAGCTAGCACTAAAATCTGCCAGTACAGCGAAAATACAGACACTCCATCAGCCCCAAAGTGCCCCCAGACTCCATGACGAATGGTGGCTTGCTCCCATCTCAGGCTGCTGGGCCTGCACCACGAACCCACACCTCCATCAACCTTTCATCGATCACCTCTGATCACAATGACACATTCCCTCAGCAATGGCAATCCTCACCCAGTCTTTCTCTTGACCCCATGTCCTGACACGGTTTAGGTTCCCTCCGCCTCTCCCACTCACTCCTCCAGTTCCTGCAGCTCCTATATACCAATGCCTTCTTCTTTTCCCTTCAGCCTTGTCCAGTCTTTGAATCTTGGCATGATGAGAAAACAACCTGCTACCTCTGGAGTCTTAAGCACGACTCTTCTCTTCTCTGACTAGGACTTTCTACCCTCCCAGTGCTCGTATCTCCTTCTCCCTGGAGACTGTCGGCCTCACTAAAACCTCCAACTGAACGTATCCAAATCCACCCCCCTTCTACCCATCCTCACCAAAACTTGTAGTCACTCTTAAAGCAAAACCCCAGGAGCCCTATGCTCACCTGCCAGTTGCAGAGCGCTCCTGGGAGAAATCATCTGATTACGTGCTCAACTACATCAGCTGCACCCACAGCACCTCCCTACAGCCATACTCCCATGGATCACTGGCTGGCTTGTACCATTCTTCATAGCAGTTATTTCAAACCTTTACTGCTCTCCTAAAGCCTTCCTTCTCTATGTCTCTGAGCAAACCATTGAACCTATCTCAGGGCAAACAGGCTAGTAGGCAGGGTATCTCTTAACTTTCAGCCCCCAGTTTCACTCATCTGCATTACTACCCTTCCTTTTCTCCTTCATTTTCATTCCAGTGGAAGACAGATCCTTCTGGTGGCTCAGTTAAGTGTCTGCCTTTGGTTCAGGTCATGATCCCAGGGCCCTGGGATCAAAAGCCCCATGTCTCCTTCTCTCTCTGCTGCTCCCCTTGCTTGTACTCTCTCTGTCAAATACATGGATAAATAAAATCTTAAAAAAAAAAAAAAAATGGATCCTTCTACACTAAGTTAATCCCTCCACCTGGGATCAGTCTCCCTACATCCTGCAGGGCCTTGAGCCATCAACTATCCCACCTGCTTCTCTCCGACTCTCTCTCTTTACTCACTCCTTTGCTTGGCAATTAATCATGCTCAAAGTTCCCCCATGACCCTAAGATTACCACCCCGCCCCTCTACACTGTCAGATACCAATCTTGCTCTCTCCTTTCCTCACAGACAAACTTTTAATAAGCTGAACTCACTGTTTGATTTTCTTACCTCCTATTCCCTCTTTAGTCTAGTCTAGTCTGGCTTCTACCCATACCATTCTGCTGAAATGCACCGAGCATAGCTCACTGGTGATCTATTGCATACTAATTCCCATGATGTCCCTCAGTCTTTAGGTACTATCATTATTCCCTTCCTACAGGTAAGGAAACCAAGGCAAAGAGACGTTTTGGTAACCTGCCCATGATAACACAACCTCTCTGAGCATCTGCCTCTTTTCAGGAGGGAGGGGACCTACCTTCTCCTTCTATCTCTCTGACCTTTCTTGTGGCCACCCCTTTATTCATCTGGATTTTGACATTCCCTAGGATTTTGTCTTTTTGGCCCTCACCTCGAACTATACAACCGCCTTAAGGTCATGCCTACTTGTGGCCGCATGCTGATGACTTCTTATCCAGGATGTACCACAGGCACCTCAAACTTACCATGCCCCAAATTGAACTCACCAACCCCAAATCGTTCCTCCTCCCATTGCTGAGTTCCCCAAGTTATTTACTTATACATTCCCCCTCTCCTTTATTCATATTTCTTAAAGCCATTTACTTTTCTCCAAGTCACCATCTGACCCTTAGCTCACACTCCCATATTATCTGTGCCCAAACTACCAAACAGCCTTCTCAGTCTCTTTTCTCCCTCCCTCCTAGATGCTCCAAACCGTTCTCTGCTCCACCAGCGCTGATCACTGCTGTCATTTCACTTTATGCTTAAAATCTTTCAATGGTTCCCCTCAGCTTTAAGCACAGGTGAGAAGTCTAGTCTGGCCCCTAAGACAGTTTGCAATGCGGCCCTGCTTACATATCCAGCCTCATTCTCTCAGCCCTTACCTGGAGGTACACACACCTTGAGGGAAAAGTTTTAAGTATATAATGCAACTCGCAGCTAGTTACCAAATCATTTTACATTCAAGTCCATTAACTCCACAGAGGCTGCTTATTTTTACAGATCACAATTCCTCCAAAATTTCCTCCTTCTTTTGGACCAAAGTGCGTAAGACTAATAGTGAGAAATTATGCTAGGAAATTTACTTGGCAAAAGTTTACTGACCACTCACCTCACAGAGGACATGGAGTAGAAGAATATTAAATAATAGCCCTCAGGTTTTCATTCCTCAAGGAAGAGATAAGGGTAGACACCACAGACGCAAATTCCTCTTTGACTCATGAATGTGCTAGGGGTCATCTGCTTCTGAGGCCTGAATCTGAATCAGCCACTCTGAAGGCTGGCATGCAGGAGCTAAGCACTCGGCTAGTGAATGAGCTTGGCTGGATACACAATGGTCACATCCCAATGAAACTTTATTAAGGGTCTGACTCACAGGTTTCATTTATATTTTAAACCACACAGGGGAAGTCACTTGCTATCATGGTATTTGCTAATTTGTGTGTTCTCAAATATCCCTGGTGAATATCAATGGCCTATAGCCTTCTAAATGAGGCAGCATGTGGTCCAAACCAGGTGCAAGTAAGAAGGAGGTCATCTCAGCCCAGATCAGGAAAGGACAGAGAATGTTGCATCTGTATTTAGTTTTGAAGGACAGTGAGAGCTTAAAATGGAAAAGATGGAATTGAGGGCCCTCCACAGAAATAGACTGGCAAGAGCAAAGATTAAGACAGGCAAATGTTCAAAGCACAACTAGGGATCTTCTAGAAAACCAGTGCTCCCTCTAGAGGCAAGAAGAGATGACTGAGGTTTTCTGATTCAAAAGCACGTAAGCTGAGTACATCCATACGGTCTGCAAGGCACTCCCTGCCCGGTCCAACCATTCACACCTCTTTAAATATCAATGTTTCAGGCTGGAAACATACCTGAAGGAGCATGCCAAATTCTCAACACCTTCTGACGCACCTAGCTTTTGCCTTGGTACATGGGCAAAGGTGACCAGCCATGCCAACCTCACTCAGAAAAGTGTGGCCAGGAATGCCTGGGGTGGGAATGATGAGTCAAGGGAAAGGCAGTGTATTGGGTTCCCACACCTGCCTCTCTTTTCAACCTTGTCAACCAAGGGGTAAACAAAGTCTGAGGCTTCCTGCTTCAAAAATTCTGAGGAACTGCTGACAAGCTTTATTACTCTACTGGATGAAAATAAAAAATTATCAAATATTTTTCCTTCAAACTTTTTGGGGGACGGAGGGCGCTAGGGTAAAGAAAGGGAAGGAGCAGGGCAACAGAGGAATAAATACAAGAGGAAATGCAAAGCCATGGTTACCTTTCCTTGCTGCTGCCTCTTTCCTGAGTTTCCTCAATTTCTCCAAGGCCCGAAGAATGTCCACCATTCTTTTGGTGTCTGCTTGCTTTTTCCTCACTTCAGATAAGACACCATCAGCAGCAGCTTTAA
>NW_023248759.1:0-4616 GCF_002007445.2 Ailuropoda melanoleuca | reverse complement strand
TGATGTGGGGCTCGATCCCAGAACGCTGGGATCACGCCCTGAGCCGAAGGCAGACGCTTAACCACTGTGCCGCCCAGGCACCCCTAGATACATTCTTTTTTTTAAACCAAAATTTCAAATTGAAGTTGCAAGAGAAAATAGTAAAGCTGAGTAACTTCTAAAGTTGTCATTTTATTCCAAGAAACAAAGCACAATTACAAACAACTCTGAAAATCTAATTTCCTTTTCTTGTACAATCTGTGAATCACAAGATCATAGTAACCACAAGTTATATATCACACATTGATCACTTATTAGATAACTCTAAATATGTGCAACTTTAGCTCTTTTTACTTTAAGTAATTTTTCCTATTATGAATAAAAGGCAGATCACTTAAAAACAAAAAAGATATTTTATCACTTTGGCATGTTTGTATTTGCAATAGTCAGAATTTTTTTTACTATACCTGACAGAAATCCAACTCAAATTACCTAAGTAAAATATGAGAATTAATGGGAAAAGAATGGGGCATGTTGTAGAACTAATGGAATTTCTGTGGGGAGCAGATCAGTTCAGGTGTCTCAGGGAGAGAATTTCCAACTTGAGATGACCAGGACTCATTCTCTTTCAAATCATTCATCTCTCATCTGCTTAATTCTTCTAGACTTTCTTCTCTCCAAGTATCTTTCACATAGAAGCCCAGATTGCAAACTTATTTTATACCTCAAGAATGAAGGAGTGGTCTTCCTGAAAAAAATCTCAAAGAAGGACTCTGATTGCCCTATTATGGGGCCTCTACTCATCCTTTAGAACAATCCCTTTTACCAGAGCGATGAAGTACTATGATTGACCAGAACAGGGTGGTGTTCCTACCCTGTGGGCTAGTATCCCTGTACTATAATTGACAGTCCAACAACAGCTAAGGGAAGAGGGAAGGGCAGTTTCCCTAAGCAGAAGGGTAGTGTTAGTAAATGAAGATGAGTAGAAGAGAGGTACTCTGCACTGATTAAACAAACAAACAAAAACTAATAAATGTCTCATCTTAATTCACTAGAATCTGAGCATGTTGAACCTCTTAGTTTTGGCCTTCTCTAGATATGTCTGAAGGTCTGGTGAGCTTCTATCCTAGGATCTGTTTCCATGAAGGGCCTTGGTACCTCTCTGGAAAGATTTCAATCCAATGAAACGGAACGTCATTGCACAGAAGTATGGTTTAAGGACAATGTCCAGGATAAGGGAAGAGAAATGATCATGAATGTAGCACTATTTCTGTCTGTCTCGCAGATTGGTTTTTGGCCATGCCCCCCTTGATTCATGCCTGAGCTCTAGAGTGAAAGAGGTACAATAAAAATGTGAGTCAATCAGAAGAGCTGTTTTACAGTGATCACTGTGGGACACTGAAGCCAAGAAGTCAGCAGTATCCATGACAAAATTTCTGTAGTGACCTAAGACCACACCCCATTGTAGACATCTGCACTCTCAACATTAAGCAGCATTAGCAAAGACATTGGCAGACACTGGTAATCAGTCTGGCATAGCAAGGACTTGGAAGGCAGCAGAATTTTTACTTTTGTCATTACTTGCATAGAAGACATGACCACATTAAGCCAGAATAAGAGAGAAGCTGTTGAGAGGTTCTTCTGTCCCACATGATACTGATGGGGCATGCAGTCATCTTATTTCAATACGTCTGGAATATCAAAATGGCTCATGCATGGAGCTCATAGCTTGTGCTGGCTGGCATTTGGGAAATCAGCTGGGACTATTAAACAGAGTGCCTCAGTTTTCCTCCTTTTACCTTCTCCATGGCTTGGGCTGCTCAGAGTATGTTGCCTGGTTTCAAAGAGGAGTCTCTGAAGCAGAGAAATTAGAAACTGCAGCTATTTTTAGCCTAATCTTGAAAGCTTCAAGGTGTCACTTCTTCCACATTCTATTAGCTAAAACTAACCATAGGGCCAGTCCAGACTCAATGTGGGAATGGTTTACACAAGGTGTGAGTACTGGGAGGCATAGTTCATTAGGGGCTATTTCAGAAAACTGGCTACCACAGCGAGAGAATGCAGTTTTGGGGCTTTTGTAATGATCCTGCTTTTCCTACAAACTATGTAGGAAATACATTGTAGCTAAAAATATTATTCACTTAGTCACATATTCATTAATTCACTTAATAGATATTTAATTATCTAATATGTAATGAAGACATTAACATGAATCTGACAGTTAGTGAGATGAACACAGACATGGGAATAAAGAGCTACATGCAGTGCATAAGGGCTAGAAAAAAGAGGGCCATGGGAACACAAAAAAGAGGAGATGGAACAACGGTTAAGGAGGATTTCTTTATAACAGGCAGCAACTAAGTTGAATTTCTTTTTTTTTTCCTAAGATTTTATTTATTTATTTTTTTTAGAGAGAAAGAGTGCAAGCAGGGGGAGGGAAAGGGAAACACAGATTCTCCACTGAGCGTGGGGCCCAACACAGGGCTTGATCCCACGACCCTGATCATGACCTGAGCTGAAATCAAGAGCTGGACTCCTAATGGACTGAGCCACCCAGGTGCCCCTTAAGTTGAATTTCTAAAGATGCATAGAAGGGGCATTCCCAGGAGGAGCAACATATTAGAAAAGCAGAATAAGGTACCTTTGGGAACCTGAATGGGATGAATATGAAGCAGAGGGGAGTGGCCAGTGAGGTAAGTGTTATCAAGCTTGTCAAGGATCCCATAGCCCATGCTGCAGAATTAGGGCATTATCTACTGGGGAATGGGAAGCCATTTAAAAATTTCAAGTGAGAACAGGACATTAATGTAATATTATTTTAGAAGGGTCACTCTGGGCTGCACTGTGGAGTATGGATTGGAGATGGCTGAGGATGGGGCAAGAAGATCGGTTATTTAGAGGGCTTTGGTAGCTGTCCAAACTAGAGAGACAATGAGGGCTTAGCCTCAGGCACTGTGGAAAGAACAGAGAGGAAGAAGAATTAGGGAGGAATGAGATTCGCTGATTGCTTGAATGTGGAAATTAAAGGAGAGGGAGAAATTTATTGGCATAATGCCTGTATTAGTTAGGACAGGCTAGGATACACTGTGCTCACAACAAACCCTGAAATCTCCAGAGATTACCAGATAGGTTTTATCCTTACTCGTATGGAGTCTCCTCCATCTTGTAGCCATGCCATCTGCAATTCATGGCCTCTAAGGTTGCCATAGCTGAGGAAAAAAGACATTGGGAGGAATACCAATTCTTAAATACATTGGTCTGGAAGAGACATGCATAGCTTCCATTCTTATTTCACTGGGCAGAACTAGATGGATGGCTCCAACCTAATTGAGAGGGGTTGGGAAAAGGGATAGACACATATGGATATTTGGTGCTGTTATCATTACCAGTGTGGATTAGTAGTACAGACTCTGAAAACATACTGCCTGAGTTTAAATCCCAGTTCCTCTACTTACTAGCCATGTAGCTGTGGACAAGTCTCTGTTTCCTTATTTGTAAAATGATATTAACAATAGTACTTACCTCATAGGATTCTTTTAAGCATTAAATAAGGTGATGCACAGAAAAGACTCAGTGCCTGGCACAAGGTAGGAGCTCAATTAATAATATCAGGGTCCTGGGATCGAGCCCCACGTCGGGCTCCTTTCTCAGCTGGGAGCCTGATTCTCCCTCTGCCTGATGCTCCCCCTGCTTGTGAGCACGCTTTCTCTCTGACAAATAAATAAATAAAATATTTTTAAAAATGATTTCAATATTTCATTCTCAATGACCACGTGAAAGGGAAAAGGCTCTGGGATGGAACAAGTTTGGGAAGGTATATACATTACCTTCTGGGGGTGCCTCAGTGGCTCAGTCGGTTAAGTGTCTGCTTTCACTTCAGGTCAGGATCCCAGGGTCCTGGGATTGAGTCCTCTATCAGGCTCCCTGCTCTGAGGAGAGCGTGCTTCTCCCTCTCCTCGCACCCCCCCCCCATGCGTGCTCTCTCTCACTATCCCTCTCTCAAATAAGTAAATAAAATCTTTTAAAAAAATAATAAATTACCTTCTGGACATGTTGAATTTGCAGTGTATGGGACCTCTAGTGGAGATGTTTAATAGCCAGTCACAAAATAAAACTGGAGCTTTGGGGACAGATGGGGCTAGGAATAAGTCTAGGAATTGTCAGTGCTGATGAACTTTAGACATGGGTGAGATTGCTTAGGGAAAGTGACTAGGTTGAGGGAAAATAGAAGTTTGAACACAGAATCCTGGATATCAACGTTTAAAAAGTGAGGAGAGAAAGAAGAGCCCACTATAGAAACAGTCTAATCAGTAGGAGGAAACCAAAAAGGAAGTAGAAAGGGAATGTGAGAGTATATCAATCCTTTTAGAATTAATAATAATTTACCAATATTTAATTTTACATTTAGTTAAAAAACAATGATGGTATTTTATATAAGCTTTTAATTACATTTACTTAATAGGTTTTTAAATGAATCATTGTTAAGTAGCTTAAGAAGACATACGAGTATAGGGGCGCCTGGGTGGCACAGTGGTTAAGCCTCTGCCTTCGGCTCAGGGCGTGATTCCATCGTTATGGGATCGAGCCCCACATCAGGCTCTTCCGCTATGAGCCTGCTTCTTCCTCTCCCACTCCCC
>NW_023248758.1:0-5543 GCF_002007445.2 Ailuropoda melanoleuca | reverse complement strand
GCATCGAACTTTGCATCGGAATCCGGGGATGTACTGTATGGTGACTAATATAATATAATAATAAAATAAATTAAAAAAAAAAAAGCAGAGAAAATCATGACCTAACCTAGTATACTTAAATGTATCTATTAGGTTACTAATTACAGAGCTAAAAGCATATATGAATTCTTAACATTCAGTAAGAAATTCTATTTCTGGGGTGCCTGGGTGGAACATTTGCCTTCCTCTCAGGTCATGATCCCAGAGTCCTGGGATCCAGCCCATAATGGGCTCTGTGCTCAGCAGGGAGTCTGCTTCTCTCTCTGCCCTTCCCCCCCTCATGCTTACAGTCTGTCTCTTTCTCTCTATCTCTCTCTCTTTCTGAAAAAAATAAATTAAATCTTTAAAAGGAAGGAAGGAAGGGGGGGAGAAAGGAAGAAATTCTATTTCTCACCTGCGCCACTTAGTGCTGGTCTTCTAGAACCAAAAAGGCCACCAGTGCGCTGTGTCCCCTCATCTTGTTCATATTCACCATCTATATTTATGCATAATAAAATGAGATTGTTATTTCTAAAAGGTTTTAAAATCGTACAGTAAAGAGAAGAAAATCAAGTCATAGTGCCAGAAGTTAAAGATGTGAGGCAAAATGGTTAAAATTTTAAAGGAATCACAACGAGCATTTTTCTAAGTACCATACAAAGGATTTCTCCACAAATTATTTCCTTCAATTACAAATTACTTCCTCAAAGTTTTTATTTTATTAACATTATTTTATAAAAGTAGTTAGGGCCAATGCTATGTTAAAATATCATATAAGCAAAAGTTAAATGACCTCCAAAACGTAAACTGTTACTGTTCCAGAAACTTCACATTGCTTAATCTCATTACTTATTCTCCAGCATAGCAATCCCTTGCTCCCACTGTTGCCAAATCAAACCTTCCAAGTCCTGAACAACAACCCCTAAACCCCTACACTTTTTTAAAAGTGACAATTCATTAATCTCCTACACATTTATTAAGTCATTATTACAAATTTAATTTTAACTTCCACAACCACTAATCCATCCTCCTCCGTTAAGAGACAAATGCAATCCAACAGTGACTTCTGATGTTAATACCCCTAGCTCCAAGAAATGATGGCTGGAGTAATTTAAGGTAGAAAGCCACATTAGTGAAAGAAAGTATAATGGGGGGCTAGAACCTTGGAGAAGGCCACCTCTTTCTAGGTTGGCTATCATTACCAAGGCTCTAAAACACTTAGAATTATTAAATAAGATTAAAGAGCTGAGTCACACAAACGTCTAGAAAGATTCATATATTCCAACTAACACGTATGCAAGTAGATTATGTGTCTAAAAAATAATGTTATATGCAATTTAGGTGATTATGTAGCAGTCACTCTGCTAAGCTATTCTTCACATAATCCTCTCAACAACCTTATGTATTAAGAAAGAAATGATGAAAAATAAAACCTAACAGATAAAGCACACCATTTGCGATTCACTACTAACTTGGACTTCCTAGACCAAATCCTCCACGGCAACCTCGGAAACTACCTCTTCCACCTCTTCTGGATGACCCTGAAGCTTCTGAATCATTTCCATCTTGATAGCCTATAATATTAAAACACACACACACAAGAACAATACAAAACAACAACAAAAAATCTTGGAGAAATGGTGGCCAAATTTAATTTAAGCCTTGCATAATTCAATGACTTTAAATATTTTAAGACAATAACAGTTACTAAAAAGAAATGCCATATTTGACCTATAAATGTTCAACTTTACTAACATAAACAGACATAGCTACAATTAAAAAAAAACTGCTTGCTTTGAGAATCAAAACTAAAAATGACTTGGGCTTGCTGGCTGGCTTAGTTGGTAGAATACGTGACTCTTGGTTTCAGGGTCCTGAGTTCAAGACCACATTGGCAGTAGAGTTTACTTAAAAAAAAAAAAAACTAAAAATGACTAAAAGGAAAAAGTGTCACTTGTAAAACAATAAGTGTTGCCACAACCTCATCATTAACAAGATTTCAACAATGCAGAAAAAGATTAGATAAATCTAGGCCTATATTTGTTCCTTACAGAAAACAGTAAAACATTTTACTCAAAGCACAGACATATAGCTATATATGAAGTCTGATTTCTTGCTATAGATAATGTGTTAATTCAATTGAATACCAAAAATCAGAATTAACAGTTCAAGTAAAATTTGATCCTAGAGCAGAATGAGATCAATTCAAAACCAAATGTCAACTGCGCAGAAAATAAAGAAATTGAGATTTAGTTTATGAACTTGCCACTATTTACAAACCCAAAGAAACTGACCAATAAAGGTAAAAATTCTCCATGTATTTCTTGATATTGAATTATATGGGTTTTCAAAACCTATTTATAAAATAGGGCAGACTTAGTTCAAGGTGGATTCAGAGTTATAAATCTACAACCTAAAACCTACAGATCCTCAATCTGGCAATAATCTATCAATAATTACATTTACATTTCAGTTCTAAATTATTTATTTGTGCCTCTTTATTTTTGAATAAGCCTTGCTGGGGTTTATCTCTTTTAAAGAAACAGTTTATCTTTTTGATCTGCTTCTTTTTAAGGCGTGTTACTTTGGTGTGTGCACATGAATAAACAAAATATACAAAACTTATATATACAAGTTTAAATATAATAAAATGAGAACCTATGGTCCCAGCTTAAAACTAAGAATGTTCCCAATATACCTCTGGAGCCCGTGGGTAGTCTTTTGCCCTGTAAACCCCCCCCTTCTCAATAAATATCCTGAATTGTTTTTCATTTCCTTGCTCTTACTTTAATATTTTAAAATTAAATTTTAAATTCTTTAAAATTAAAATTTTACCAACTATGTACATAACTTTTTGCAACGTATTGTTTAGTTGTGTTTGAGCTTTATGTAACAGAATCATATAGAATATATTCTTTGTTTCTTTAATCCACCTTTGTTTCTATTGATGTGTGAAAATGTACTTCACTTTTACTGCTGAATAACATTCCACTGTATGTTTCATTTATGTCTATTATCTTTTTAACTTCCTTCTACTGAGTTTTTACTTAAGTTGAACGCTGAGCTCGCTAATTTCTTTTCTACTCCATACATTTAAGAGTATAGCTTTATTATTTTGTTATATTTTATTATTGCTACCAGAATTTTAATTCATAAATTGATAAATTCAGTTTCTAAACCGCAAGGGTTAGGCTTTTTGTTACAGATTTCTACTTTCATGAAACTTTAACAACAGGACATAGTTTGTGATAAATTCTACGGTGTATTTTGGGACTTCCTTTTGGCCTTAATAAATGGTAAAATTGTGTGTATTTTCTATGTGCTGTAAAGGAATGTGTAATTTATAATATGGGGCATATTATTCCAAACAGAAATATTAAATCAAGCTTAATAACTGGTATTCAAAACTTCTATAGTCTCCACGGTCTTAATCATTTCTGGTCTGTTCATTCTATCAGTTCTAAGGGGAAAATGGTTTAAACCTAGGATTAGTGGGGGGCGCCTGAGTGGCTCAGTGGTTCAGCATCTGCCTTCAGCTCTGGTCATGATCTCAGGGTCCTGTGATCAAGGCCCATGTCTCCCTGCTCAGCGGGGAGCCTGCTTCTCGCTCTCCCTCTGCCCACCCTCTGCTCATGATCTCTCTCTCTCGCTAATAAATAAACATTGGGAAAAAAACAAAAACAAAAACAACCCTAGGATTAGTGGCTTAACTAGAATTTGCAATTTTTTCCATGTAATTATGTCTACTTTTGCCTTACTTAAGAATATACTGTTAGATTTCGAACCATGTTCCAAACTGTAATACCTTCCCAGTGAAAATTACTTTTATCATTAAGTATTTCTTTATTCCTGCTTTATTCCTGCTTATTTCTTTATATCTGCTTTAGAGTCTATTTTGTATCCTATACTTCTTTTGGGGTTAATATTGAGCTGACATTTTCTCTATTTTCAACTCTGCATTGAAATACGTTTACTGTTTACATATATCACGATTACTAATTATCAATTTCCTACTTCTATCATTCTATTTTGTCTGTTCCCTTCCCTGAGTTTTTTCAATTTTTTGTTTTCCTCTCTGTCCTTCTATTGATCTCCCAAACACTGCATTTTATGCTTTTACTGATATCCTTCAATTTCAGCATGAATATTTAAGAAATATTTATTTTCATCTTTGTCCCCTCCTCAAAGTCCTAGCCTTTTATCCTATTGGATTTCCTCCACTAGTAAGTTATACATTATATATCCTTTTTCTTATTATCCTTCAATTTTACCATTTTTAACAAATTCTGAAATTAGTTTCAATCTGTTCTCTTTCTTACTGAGCTGACAAAGAACTTAAGACTTTTCATTTGCTAGTATTTTAGTTCTTTCTTATTTCTAAAACCCCTAAATTAGTGACATTATTACTATCTTCTACAGTCAATACTTATTTAGGTTTACCAATATGTTTGAGAATTTTAAAATGTGTATTTATTTAGTTTTTTCTCATCATTGCTTCCTACTTCTTTCTTGTTGCATTCAGTTTCCTTCTTGCTAATATACAAGATTCAGTAGTTCTTTCCTCAGTGGCCTAACAGTACTCAACACCATCTTTATCTGAATGATTTTATTTCTCTCTGACACCTAAATTATCTGGATATAGCAGTTTTGATTCAGAACTATTCTTTCCCAGGATTCTACGTTCTACTCTATTATGTTCTCTACCTTTATTGAAAAAAAAAAAAAGTTCTGCTGTCAAACTTTTGTCCTTTTACAGGTGAATCTTTTTTCTCTGTTAGCTCTGAATATTTTTATCTCCATAATTTTGCAATGTCAATACACATATAAGAGTGTGAAATTTTTTTAATTTGCTCAAGATTCTTGTACCTTCTTAAATCTGGAAAAGTTTCTCAACTATTCTCTGAATAGTCTTCTTTTCCTTCCCTCTCCTCCTTCCATTTTCTCTGTACTCTTCTCAGGAGATATTTAGACATATGTTGGAACAACAGAGCTTCTTATTTTATCTTCCGTGACTGTTAAATGCTTTCATGTTTTCCATTCCCAAATTTAGAGAATTTCCTCAGATCTATCTTTGGATTTGTTTATTCTACTCATCTTTGTTTAATCTGTTTAATCTGTTCATTATGTTTTCAATCACTACTGCTTTCTGTAAATTCAATTTGGTTCCTTTTCAAAACTAGCTTCTCTACTGAGCAAATGACTACACAATGACTCAGTACCTCCAGTATCTATAGCTTATTAATCTCATTCACAGGAGAAATACAAACATTTAAATGAACATGCTCTTTTTTTCCCCACAGCTGATGCCAATTTCCAGTTATATAAGGAGTATAATAACTAGAGATGAAAAGAACATGGAAGTTATACAGAATTAAAAGTCTGAATAACTTTCTTGTTAGAAGGCAGGGATAGAAACTCTATGCATCCTACATGGTGTTAAAAATAATTGCCCACAGGGGCGCCTGGGTGGCAGAGCGGTTAAGCGTCTGCCTTCGGCTCAGGGTGTGATCCTGGCGTTATGGGAT
>NW_023248756.1:0-5534 GCF_002007445.2 Ailuropoda melanoleuca | reverse complement strand
ATGGTGGTGGCGGGGCCGGTGGGGACACTGCAGCAGCAGGGAACACAGCAAGCCATGACGCTGGGAATCTGTGTTTTTAATTGATTTAGTTGTAAGGACAGAGAGGCGTCTAAGGTGTGAATGTCTCCTCTTGCTTTGAGACTCTTAAATACCCTCCCCAGTGGGTGTTGGTCCAACCAGAAAGCTTCTTTCCTGGTTCTTGTTTATATTCGTGTACCCATTATCCTCTGACTGGTTTGACATTTAGATGCTTGTAAAGAGTCTCTATTCTCCTAATTAACATTTATTTGAGTTCCTTGCTAAATCTGAACTGATTACTCTTGCTGTTTGTGACTGGAACACAAGCTTTATGACATATCACCAAAAGCTTCTGCTATTATAATTCCAACACCAGATTTTTTGGGGAATATTGCTCAATAGTATACCTGTAGTATGTAGATCTTATCTCTAGTGCTGGTCTAATGTTTATTCTCTTTGCCTTTATCTGTATCAGTTGGCCTGATGATGTATTCTTGTTTGGAAAAAGTTGAACTTAAGTTTAGTAACTTTCTTTTAGCTTTGGCACTTAAAAAAATTACTTAATTTTTTGTTGAGATGTAATCGGCATGTAACATTGTATTAGTTAAGTGTTGGGGCTTTTGAAGATCATACTTACGTTAATATGGAGAAATGCTCTATTGAGAAACTTGGGCAGACTTTGAAAAGACACCTGTTATTCCATCTTTGACTATAAATATTATATATTTAAAAATTTGGACAAAATAGAAAAGTATAAAGAAAACTCACTTATAATTTTATCATCAAGAGAAAGTCTCTTTGAATATTTGTGTATATCCCTCTAGTCATTTTTCTATACATTTATTTATTTTGTTATGTTACTGGAATCATTACCTACTGTTCTGTAACTTGCCTTTTTGCCTAAAATACATATTTTCATTATCTTGTATCCTTAAGTGTATTTGATAATGTTATTCTTAATGTTTCCTAGCATTCATCATATAGTTATACTTCTAAGTTACTTAAAATTTTTATATGATTTATCATTTAGGTTATTTGCAAGGGGGTAATTGTGGCAGTAGTAACAACTGTGGATAGAAATATTTATGCACATTTCTGATCATCTCAGGAACAGAAATAATTGTTGGGTAGAATTATTGGAACAAATATTAGTTAACAGTATTTGAAGGCCTTTGATATTCATTACCTACTGCCCTTCAGAATGGTTCTTTTTGCCTCTTTCTATTTATGTATTCCCACCAACTGTATTTGAGAATTGCTGTTTCCCTATACTTTTTGATGGCTATTTTATCTTTATTTTTGTATTTCTTATTTTTTTAAGATGCATATTTTATTTTAAAAGTGTTTGCCAATTTAGTGGCTAAAAAAATGAAGTGTCATTATTGTTGTATTTGTATTTCTTTTATAACTAGTTAAGTGAGACATTCCTTCATGTGTGCATTGGCTATTTATCTCTCTCTTGAGAACTGGCTTGCTTTGTTTCCTTCATTCACTGCTAAGTGTGGGAAAGTTGAATTTGTAGTTTAGATCTACATTCTAAGTAACAGAATAATTCAAGACCACGCTACTAGTATTCACATAAAATACTACCAATTGAAAGTGACGTTAAAGGCCCAAGTTAATCTGTCTACATTTTATTTTAATCACTTTTTCTCCCCCCAGTGTAGTACATTTTCTCCCCAAATCAAATGTATCTGTAGTAGGAAGGACCTGGTCTCTTTAGTTCCAATACACCATTTAGGCTTCAGGCATGGTTCAGTATTTAAGAGGCCACACAGTGTGGGCTTCGGTCATCCTGACCTTCACACCACTTCCGCTCAACTTTGACTCACTCATTCTTCAAGCCATGATTCTCCTCACTTGTTTCTTATCTCCTCCTATAAGTATACCTGTGTATCTGTGCACAGTGGGGGAGCATGTCTGTGTGGTTTCCTGGAAGGCGTGTAGATTCAAGAGGACCACATTAGGAGATAGAAAGCTCTTTCTGGTCCCAGTCCTGCTCATTGACTTCCTTGTTATGGCGAGTCATTCACATTTTAGAGCTTCATTTTTCTCCTCTGCAAGATAAGGATCATAATATCTACATTCTTCTGCTTGGAAGAGTATTGTCCATAGACAACCATAAAGTGCTGCACAACGGTAAACATTATCCAAGTAAGTTGCAGATCAAATTCGAAGTAAGGAAAAGAGGAAAAAACAGTCTAAAGAAGAAAAAAAATAGATAAGTAAAAGAGCAACCTTGTAGGAAACAGCAGGCATTTATCCGAAGGTTCATACCTACAATTAGAGAAAACAGCTGACACGGCAATTAATAAACTTCAAATTTTAAAAAAGTTCTCTATGACTCTGCTTGGAAGAAGGGATTTGTAATCTCTGCTGGTGTCCTTGGACTTCAACCAGATTTATCTTTGAGTGACTACCTGCCAATTGCTCACTTTTTTACTTAGGACTGATGAACATTTTCAGTATTTTAAAGATAATTTAATAGACATTTATGGAGCAGTTCCCATGTGTCAAGCACTGTGATAAATTTTGGATATACAGCAGTGAAAAAAATCCACCTCTTTCTTGCTCTCGTGGAACTTGGGGTCTGATGGAAGGTTTATCATGCACATATTATAAGTTGCTGTTATTATACATTACGATAGGAAGGGTTATAAAAACAGAATTATAAGCAGAAGGAAATTATTTTGACATTGAAAAAAATGGTACAGAGGGGTTTGTAGACTCACAGAATTTCGTGACAGAAAGAGATCTCTCTCATTTAGAATGCAGTGTTACGTTGAGTCAAGCTTATAAAGATAAATTGTTACTGTTCTGTGTAGAATGTAATGTTTCCATAATTCTAAATAATATTTGAAGTTATAGATTAGAAACAGTTGTAATAAGTTTATGATAGTAAACATCTCTTTTATTGAAAAGACTTGTGATACTTTATTAAAATTTTTTTCTTTGCCATGGTCTAAGAAACCTGGGAATAACTCTCCTTTGTTTATAAATTAGAGCAGTGAATCCTAGAGAGGTGAGCTAATTTGCCGTAGATGGCCTGGTGACTGACTTGTTATAAACTAAATATAGGACCTATTGAGATCGAGCTACCTTTTTTGTGGTTTAACCTGCAAGTTTTAAAGTATGTGTCAGAGATACTAAACATTTTATTTTTAGAAACAAAGGTACCTTTTTCCTTTAAGCAAATGCAGGAAAAACATGGTGATTCTGATTAGATGGTAGATTTTCAAATTGCTGAAAATCTATGCACACACACATGCACACGCGCACACAAGAACTTGCCCAGTTTTAATTATACCATCTATAATCAGTGGGGGTGTGGGGAAGGAAAAATGCTTTCTCTACCCTTGAAGGTCTTCCAGCTGGCCTAAGAATTATATTTACATGAGACAGATTAACAGGAGAAAAACAGCAAAGTTTTATTATTTTATTACTTTTATTACTCCCTGCTGAGCAGGGAGCCAGATGTGGGACTTGATCCCAGGACAATGGATTCATGACCTGAGCTGAAGGCAGATGCTTAACTGACTGAGCCATCCAGGTGTCCCAAATAAATAAATTTAAAAAAAAAATAACTTGTCTGTCTCCCTCACCAGATGTGAGAGAAACTTGAGAGCACTCTATCTTTTATCTTTACTAGGATTGTGAAGATACGGTGCCTGGCACAGGGGAAGCACTCATGAAATGCTGGCCAAATGAATGAGTGAATGGACTAAATCTCCTGTTGACGTTATTGTAGGTTTTGTCCCATGTACCCCGTGGCTGGTGAGTTCTGTTCATTCAAACCACTAATAAGCCTGTGAGACCATCTGAGAAATCTGTCTCTGGAGAGACTGGCAGGCACACCAAGGACATTGAGAAGCATATTTATTTAAACGCATTTACTTCTTCCCGTCCTTGCCTTGCCTTTTTCTTCTTTGCCTTTATTCTTTTGGTTTTAGCTCAATGCTTTTCAGATTTTGACTTGTGCCGTTGTATATGAATGACACATATATACATTATATATGTATTATACATGTATACTTCATTATATGTGTTATATATGTATTATATATGTATTCTCTCTCTAAGGCTGGATAAAGGATAATAAGATAAAATTAAGTAGGTTGCTAAAAACAAGTAAAATTAAGTCATAGATTAAATCATGTGTATTTTTTTTTAAGATTTTATTTCTTTATTTGACACAGAGAGCACAAGCAAGGGGAGGGGCAGAGGGAGAGGGAGAAGCAGACTCCCTGCCAACCAAGGAGTCTGATGTCGGGCTCGATCCCAGGACCCTCGGAGCTGAAGGCAGACGCTTAACTGATTGAACCACCGAGGCACCCCATTAAATCATGTTTAATCAAGGCTTTAGCTCTAGTTTTCAGCTCATCACCTGAAAAGTTTTGGCATTCTGTTAATCACTGGAGTTGAATTTCTGTGCCAAGGACGGTAGCAAGTAGAGATATGTTCGTAGGGTCCTGCTTCTAGAGTTGACCACTGAAGTTCTCTTTAAGGGAAAATGAAGTTGAAATTGGTAGGCCCCCTAAATGACCCAGATCTTAGAACTGAATACCTGCCACTTTTAATCTGTGAGCCAACAGATCCTTTTCTGTTACAATTGGATGTGATGATTTTGTTAAAGATTCTTACATTTTTTATTTCTCTTGCACTATTGAAGTTGATGTCATAACTGTTCAGTCAGCTTCTGGCTCTTAGTATTGGAGCCCTTGTCATATGGTAGAAAGAATTGGACTTTAAAATCAGACATACAAGGAGTTGAATTCTGGGTTTCTTACTAAGTAACTTTGAGAATGTTGAGTATTTCTTAAAGCTTCATTTTTCTCATCTATGAGTGATGTTTTAAGGATTATGTGAGTTAATAATGTGATTTACACAGCAAAGTGTAGGTAAATAAATATTGGCTCACCTCCAAATTGTATTTGGCTGAGGAAAAGGAGAGAACATAAAAGATAATCAGTTTGAAGTTAGCAAGCTAGCTAGTTCCAAGCATTCTTCTAATAGATTCTTTTTTTAAATAAGATAATCATTTTATCTTTACCTTTTTTAAAATTGAAGAAATATACCCAAAACTCTAACATACACAAACAACGTATCTTGCCAGAGAAATTAAGTTTATTGGAAAACCCATCAAGAATTTTTTTTCGCTATGAAAGTATCCAGTATAAGAAATGGGATCCAGGAAGCAACATGACCAGAAAATATAGTCTGAGCTCTTAGAGATTTTGGTAGTATTTTGATAGTAGATGATGTTCACCTGCCCAAATGAACCAAGTGGTTATTCAGGCAAATAACCTTAAAAAATTTCTTGATTTTTTTTTCTTTCCATTAAAATGAAAGGTAGGTTTTCCATATCTGAGCCATCTGGTTTGCCTCAACATCTGATAAACTGCTGAGGCAAGTGAATTCTGAATAGGCAGCTTCTGGCTTCTTCATTGTCAGGCACGGAGCAAAGTAGACATCATTTAGCAGCAGCTTGGGATGCAGGGCTCACAAGAGCCCTGAGT
>NW_023248755.1:0-5529 GCF_002007445.2 Ailuropoda melanoleuca | reverse complement strand
GGATCAAGCCCCACATCAGGCTCTTCCGCTGGGAGCCTGCTTCTTCCTCTCCCACTCCCCCTGCTTGTGTTGCCTTTCTCGCTGTCTGTCTCTCTCTCTGTCAAATAAATAAATAAAATCTTAAAAAAAAAAGATTGAGGTTATATGTTTATTAAATGTTTGGGAATACTCATCCATAAAATCATTTGAGTTTAATATTTGGGAGGAAAACATTTAAGCAAGTGATTTGATATGTTTAACAATTACAAGGTAATTCAAATTTCCTTTCTCTTCTTGAGTCAATTTTTAAAAATTTTCCTACAAGCTTTCCATTTCATCTAATTTTGAAAAATTATTGGCATAAAGTTCTTTTTTTTATTATTATATTGCCTCCTTAATCTCTGCTGTACTGCTGTCATTTCCTCTTGTTCATTTCTAACACTAAAGTTTCTAATAGGAAAGTTTTGTTGTTAGTGAATGATCTATGTTTTTGGCTGACGTTTCTGTAACTTATCTCCATTTTTTCAAGAGTTCAAGTGGATAAAACATTCTAGGTTGGCACTGATTCTTATCAACAGTTTGAAGATAGTGTTGAATTTTCTTCAGGCTTTTATTGTGTTGAGAGGAAAGCTGCCACTCAAATTGGCTTCCATTTGCAGATAAAGTCTTTTCTCTAAGCTTGCTTTTAAGATCTTCTCTTTGCATCTAGTATTTAGTTTCACATTTCTTGGTTTGGTTTCATTACATTCATTCTGTTCAGATTTGTCGGGCTTCCTAAATCTGAATATTGAGTTGCATTAATTTTGAAAAATCCTTAATAGTTTATTACTCACCATTCTCTTCTCTCTTTCTAAAAGTCCACATATTTTTAGATCTTTTTACTCTAACCACTATTCCTCTTGACTTTTTTTTTCATGTGTAATACATTGTAATACATTGGATTTTTTCCTTTTCTGATTCACTGATTTTTTTTCTTATTCTGTGACTAACCTGCTATCCATCCTATTCATTGAGTTTACTTTTAATTATTATCTTTTTCATTTATAAAAGTTCTATTTGGTTCTTCATACACATGTGTTAATTTTGATAGTTTTTGTCCCTCCATCATATTTGATAGCCCTCTTGAATTTTCTTTAAATAAATTTAGTATACTTGTATTCTACCTTTTTACCTATGACCTCCCATGTGCTTAAAAATCCCCATTCGCCTACTAAATCTTAGATTATTGCTGGAGTTACCCTAGCTCAAAAACTCTCTTTCAATAAATAAATTTTTAAAAACCATTCTAAACTGATTCCAAATAGCCACAAGTTCATCTCTTAATGCCACTCAGTTCAGTCTTTCACGTGCCCACCTTAACCTCCATTCTGGTTAAGTTCACTTAAAAGTGAATCAGACACGGCCTCTGCCTTCACACAGCTCAGAGTCTAGAAGGGGAAAAGGAACACAATAAAGAAACAAACACACAGACCAATGAGCTCATAAGCACCATTTATAACTTCCAAAGTTTCTCCTCAATATAATCAGTCATTTTAGCAGTTTTCTAGCTAATAAATATTCATCTCACCTCCCATCTTGCATCAACATTAATATGAATGTTTGCTATGCAATGCTAATACTTAGGCAAAAAATTTGATTCTCCACATTGAGTCTGTACATATTTTTCTCAAGAACTGAAAGATGTATTTTTAAAGTAGATTAAATAAAATTGAGTTACCATATAATTTCAAGAAATTGAAGCAATTAGATGAACATTTCAGTAGACATTTATCTAATGAAACTTCGATGTTCTCTCTGAGCCAAATCAGTCCCCATGAAATGTGTCAAATAAATACATTCAAAGCCTCATGGAATTTGGGGGAAGCCGTTGTGGAGACAAGCAGTATTGCTCAGTGGGGCTCCCAGACATTCTCCTTGTCTGCAAACAAGCTAGCTGGGATGGACAGCTGATTTTTACTGATGTGAGACGCTGAAACTAAACTCAAACCTCCTGAAACTGGGGACCCAGGCCCTCCTCTTCAAAGCACCCAATGCTTCCCACCACTTCTCTGACAGGCTGGTACCTAAGCTCTTGGCACTCAACAGTCTGTTTTTCTCACACTGGCACAGCCATCACCACACTAGCCCATATAAAAAGAAATGCAAAAAGGGAAACTACTCCCACACCACCACCCTCTGCATCACAAACCCAGGATGTCCTGCCTGTCCTAAGTCTGCCTCTCCATCAGATGCTGACTCCAGAGACACAGGAACTTGCAGATCCTTCTGTCCTATGGTTTCCAGCTTGTCCGAAGGGATTGTACCATATCATTCATGACAGTGGCATGACAGCTATAATCCCTGAATCGGGAACATTCCCTAATACCAACGTCCAGGTGAATTCTGCTGGATATAGAGAATATCACTAAGAATGCATATATCCAGCCAGAGAGGGTCCATATATATGGCTTTTTAAAATTCTCAGCCTGAATTTATTAATCTTCTTAATACCCATTTGTCTAGTGTCTCAATTAGTTGGTCATTCAATTGAAAAAATGTTTTAATGTTAAATCCACCTCCCAAAATGGTTAAAATCATGTCTCCATTCTTGAAGTAATAAAACCGTAATACTTTTTATAAGAATCAGACTAACAAGATTTGTCCAAGAATAACAAGTTACAAGAAAACATTTAGTCCACAGGTATGTTTTAATGGGTTGCAAGTTTTTCATTAAAATGGAATGACTCTGTGAAGCATACCATGCGTATTAGGCCTCAGTCTCCATCATAGTCTATCACAAGACTCATCTTATTATCCCACTATCTCTCAAGTTAACTTAGTTTATAAATCCTGGCTTTCACTATTTGCCTTTAGAAGATTATAAAAAAAAAATGAAATGATGATAGTGAAAATGTATAGAAAACCCAAAGGACTTTTTTTCTTTTAATATAGATAATATAGATGAGATAAAGATTCTTCAATCACCTTAAGCATCTGCCTGGGCTCTTCATTTCCTACTTCATCATATATTTGACAAAGAGTTGGTATAGATATCCTGGAGGCAGAAATTGTTCTCAGAAAAAGTATCAATTTTTACAATAGTTCTCCCATTAGACAACTGCTTCCTATCAGGATTTTTGCATATGTTTCTTCCATTATGCAAACAAACAAACAAACAAAAAAAGCAGGCAAAATATTTCAGAAAGTGAAGGGAACATTATTACAATGTTCCACATTGAAAATGAAAATATTCAAAGTATACAAAAATCATCTCAGATGTAATTAATACCTGATCAATGGCTTACTGTTTTAGAGAATATATATATATATCATATAAATATGTTTTTTAAACGCCTTCAATTATCTTAAAAATATTGACTAAATTGAGATTCCCAGAAAGTGAAAGATGAACAGAAAAGAAATAGACCAACAGCAGAGATTCTATTTGAAGTGAAAAGGCCATTCAACACCAGCAGTAAGAACACATTTTGAGAGGCAACCGACTTGGGTAAATACATGTCAAATTGCCTTTGACTTAAATCAAGCACAACAGAGCCAAACAATATATTCATCAGAATGTACACCTGAGATGTGCAGCTTTGATAGTTATGATCTGATGATTTTGAATAAGCAAGAAGGCTATGTTGTTTTCTCTCTCTCTGAATAAAAAAACGTGCTAAATTGGACATCATTTCTACATTCATTTATTCATCCATCCATCCCTCAAACATCTCTTGAGAACTTACTGAGTGTCAGACACTCACACTACACGTGTTGGGGATACGACCCAGAAGGAGAGACGCAGAGCCTGTTCCCTGATGAAAACTCAATTTTAATGGAGGACAGAACTATTATGACAGAAACTACCTTTTCAGAAAGGTTGTTTCAGATCACAGTCAATGCTAGGAAGACAATGAACAAGCTGACGTAACAGAGTGGTTGGACATGGTCCAAACTTCAGACAGGGTGGTCACAGAAGGCCTTTCTAGGAAATGTGTCCGGCACAAGTCTTCTCACATTCGGATACTCAGGTGACTCACCCGAGGAGCTTACTGAAATGCAGATTCTGATTCAGAGGGTGCTGTAGGGCCTGAGATTCTGCATTTCTCATGAACTCCTGGTTGATGTTGACGTGCCAGGTCCTCGGACCTCTTTCACATTGAATAGTAAGGAGTCTAAATAAGAAATGAGAACGGTAAAAAGAACTGGGGCAGGAGCTTTCTGTTTTGATGACAATCACATGTAGGGGTTTGGGGAAGGAACTGCACCAAGCCCAGCCTCCTGTCCACCTCATTTCCAAATTTCTATCATTTGTTTCATAGGAGGCCCCAGGGCATGGCGGAAAGATACCTGCTCTGAGACCAGTCAGGCCTGGGCTTCAATCCTGTCTCCACATTCTCACAGCACTGAGGTTTTGGACAGTTCACTTGCTTTCACTTTTTTTTTTTTTAAGTTTCAATCTTCTCCATTCTAGCAGAATCCTTGGATAATCTGTCTGGCTTATAGAAAATCATCAGTAAATGATAGGCACTCTAGATTGGCTGATCCGACCTCACTTCCAAGTCTTTTTTTCCCCCTTTTTCTTTTTCTTTCTTTTTCTTTTTCTATTTCTACTCCAAAGGTGTGAAAACTTTAAAAATAGACAGGAAAACTTTGATTTTTCAGCCTTTCTTCCAGCTAGAGATGGCCATGTGAAAGAGTTACAGTCAATGACATCTTGATGGAAATCCCCGGACACTCCTTCCTGCCCACAAAGGCAAAGCCTCAAAAGGAGAAGCCTTTGCTCTCTGTCTTTCACTATCCTTTCTGCCTCAACAGAAATGAGTTCTAAAGGCGCAACAGGCATCTTACAACCACAGGCATCTTACAACCACGAGGTGACAAGAATGAGAATGAGGCGAGGGCTGGCTCAGTCGGAAGAGCATGCAACTCTTGATCTCAGGGTCGTGAGTTCAAGCCCCATGCTGGGTGTAAAGGTTACTTAAATAAATAAAACTTACAAATGAAAAGAACGAGAATGACAAGCAGCACCTGAAGAGAGCAGAGCAGAAAGGCAAAAAAGAGCCTACCACTATTGCTGTCACCATTTCAAACATGGGCAGCTCAGCTCCAGACCCCTCTCAATATGAGAAAATAAAGCCCTTACTGGTTAAGCTTATGTTGTTAGGTTTTCAGGGTCTTGCGGCTAACTGCAATTGATACCTAACTATGTAGTGCAGCTTCTCATTATTATCATTTCCTCTGAAGCCACTTAGTAAGAGGAAAAGGCAGGCGCAATGTAAAACTTGTGTCAGTGTATTTAATACCTGCTGTTATCCACCAAAAGTGAGGCTGCCAAGAAAGCCATTGCATTTGAATACGGTTTGTATTACTGCCTAAGAGAATGTGAGGAGCTTCACACATCAACCCCTAAATTCTCCAGACAAATCTGAAGTGCCCACTTTTTAGAAATTATAATTAAGGGGCGCCTGGGTAGCGCAGTCGTTGAGCGTCTGCCTTAGGCTCAGGGTGTGATCCCGGTGTTCCGGGATCGAGTCCCACATCGGGCTCCTCCGCTGGGAGCCTGCTTCT
>NW_023248754.1:0-5521 GCF_002007445.2 Ailuropoda melanoleuca | reverse complement strand
TATCTATCCAACCATCCATCTATCCAACCATCCATCTGTCCATCCATCCATCTATCTATCTGTCCATCTATCTGTCTATCTATCTATCTATCTATCTATCATCTACTATCTGTCTATCTGTCTGGGCATCTGTCCATGTCACATGCAGGGAGAGGCTCTGTGTGCCAGTGCTTGAGCCTTGTAGGAGCTGACTCCACTCACCCATTGCTTCCCCATCCCCCATACAGCTGGGTTCCTCTGACACCGCTAAGGTGTCGTCTTTACTGGGAACCACAAGTATCTCACCTCCCGCTCCACAAAATAGTCTTTTTCGCAGATCCACTGGCAGTTGTCATGTTTTATAGAATTTTTGGTTTCCCTGTCCGTTCCTCACACATGACCCTCCAAGTGCCTGGCACAAAACAGGTTCTCAATGCATGTGAAATCGTCACCACGGTTTGGGTGTACCCCTCAACGGTGATTAGCCCCATCGAGCATGCGAGGGGTAAGCAATAGTTCGTGTTCGGCAAACAAAGCTGCCCCAAACAAGTCGTCTGGATCTGGATTCCCCACCGTGCAGAACACCAGGGGACATTTATGCTCATAGGGGTTATGTATATGTTGAGCTTCTTTTGTATTGATTAATTAATTAGTTAATTAATTACATAATCCCATTCATGAGGGCTCCACCCTCATGACCTAAGCATCTCCCAAAGACCCCACCTCCTAATACTATTATCTTGGCCATGAGTTTCCAACTTTTGATGGGGGGGCACTCAGACAGTATCAATCTGGAAACAAAAATCCCCCAGGTGAGGGGCTCACTGATAATGTTGTGATAAAATTTGTCAAAGACGTAATATGAGCCCCGTTAAAATGGTGTTTACCAAACGGAATGCTTGTCCCACGGGAAGTGGAGGAGCAAACTGCACAACTTAATTAAAGCCTGATGACAACTTTGATCTAAAACTGTGCTTAGAACCAAGACGAAATATAATAAAATGCTAACTCTGATTTTACAGCCAAAAGGGGTTTGGGAAACGGTTTCCTCCTTCTATTGTATTTTTGAATTCCTGCCGTTGGCACGTTCACATCTAAATGAACGTAGTTTTACGTAAGTGGGACTCATCACTACACCAAAAGCATGTCAACGCACGTTTGCTTTGGACACGCTGCTCCTGCGCTGCTGTCGGAGGGAGCCGGAGGGACGGTGGCTCAGGATGGGCCTGAGCGAAACGGGCATCAGCAGCTGGAACTCTGAAGGGTCCTCCCTGGTGGCAGGTGCAAACATGGGGCAGGCCGACACAGGTGGCTCACAGAACCTCCGTGAGAGTGTGCGTCCGGCCCACCATAGACGGAAAGGCCCATTTATATCTGCTCACAGGAACTCCACCACTGCTCCCCGAGGGCCCACGACCAGGAAAAGAGCTCTGGGTTAGAAACCTTGCCTGAAGCTTCCCTCCGTCTTTGTGGCTGCAATCCCACGTCCTCACTGTTCAGGCTGAACACAGACCTAAGGCCTGGTTTGCTGCCCTGTGGAGGAGACCCAGATATGCCAAAGGTGTTCCCAGTTTATGGAGGGCTGAGCAGGCTTCTAGCTGCCAGTGAATATTTGAGATGTTCTCAACTGTGGCAGAACACTCTGGCATTTTGAATTAATCATCCAGACACATCCTCTGGGTCCAGAAACCCAACAGCAAGGAATTTGAGAAGTTATACCCTAATCCAGCTTCTCCCTGCCCTCCCCACCCCGGGCTCTGATTAAACAAAGGGTTAAACCCTTCTACTGTTAAAACCTTGAGAGAGCTACTTAGCAGGAGTCGAAGAAATTCTCTTGCTACACGCAGAAGAAGAAAACCTCTGGCATCAGTGGTTTGTGAGCGGGTGCCCAGCGGAGGCCAGTAGCTCCAAACACGGTTGCCAGCATCACGGACGTTGGCTTGTTAGCTGTTAGGAAAGGTTGTAGGCAATGCTGTGTGCAGGAGGCATCATTAGCAGTGTTAGACTCCCTGAATGTGAGTACCACCCAGTCTATAATAAATGTAGAGACGTGATTGATTTTACTTCTGATGAAGATGTCTCTAATACTGCTACTCTCGGGCTGCACTCGGACCAGAGTTGTATCCCAGAATGAAAGTGACCCGCCTTGTCATTTTCATCCTATGCTCACTGAGCTTCCCCTTCTATTTCTTTTCCTCTCTGTAATGATGAGGGATTATTATTCTTAGCCTTCACATTGTAGTCCTTCTAAAGGCTAGGGACGAAAAGAGAAAAATATTGGGAAGAAGAATGAAAATGTGCCCATTTTCTGCAACCAAAGAAAGGCATATATTCCTTTGCATCCAGAACTGCCCATGCAAGGAGTTTTGGGGGCTTGGGGGGGTTGTTTGTTTTTTAGCAAAAAAGTCTTATTGCAGTCTCTGCATCAGACACAGCTGTTAAGTTCTGTGAAAGGAAATTGACCTCTAGGAAGGCTGTAATTTTACTGAAGAATCTGTGGTCTTAGTAATGCTGGTAAGTTTTTATTTCTGTGCTTCCAAGGTAAAAAACACATCGATTCAGTTTTTGTTATTTTTTGCGATCTTCCTTGATCTCTCCTACAGCTTTGTTAGACTTCTTATTTAAAGAAACAGTGTAGGGGTTTTACCTACTCAATTAAACATTGGCGACTTCCCGTGATAAGTATTTGTAGGAACTTGTTACAGAAGTCATAAACATTATAAACAAAATTGAAAGCAAGCAGCAATTTAGAACAGAATACATACAATATATGACAAATGATTACAATTATTGATTTAGGAAGCTATCTCAGAGCTCAATAAGAGAAAAAGTCTTCGAGGAAAAAATGAGTAGAGATTTGAAAAGACAAAAAATAAGAAAAGAATAGCTAATATGAAAACCTCTCAGGCACAATAGGAATCAAAGAAACTCAAAAAGTGATGAGAATACATTTTAAAAAATCTATCATTTAGGGGTGCCTAGCTGGCTCAGTCAGTGGAGCGTGTGACTCTTGATCTCAGGGTTGTGGGTTCAACCCCACGTTAGGAATAGAGATGACTTAAATATAAAATCTTTAAAAAATCTATCATTTTAGAAAATATTAGATAAAGTTGCACTGGCAAAAAAAAAAAAAAAGAAAAAGTGGAGAATCAGGTGTTAATAAAAGAGATCCTGGTGAACAGTGGATGGAAAATCAAAACCTCATTTGCTGACAAGAGAATCAACCTTGGAACTTGTCTTCATTTCTCCTCCTCTGGAATCATGAATAGAGGACACTCTCTTTGCCCTGCTGTATTTTCCCACTGGACAGCTTCATATGTTGTCATCTGGGGGGGAAAGTTTGACTCCCAGGGACTCTCCCACCCTGCCAGAAATACTCGAGGAAGGAGAGTCGAGCCAAGCTCCCCGGCTCATTTTCGTCTCACAGCTTTATTGAGATGTAATGCATGTGCCAGAAAACTCACATGTTTACAGTATGCAACTCGGTGGCTTTGGTACATGCACAGAGCCATACAACCAGCCCTGCTGTGCAACCTGAGAGCTTTTCACAGCCCACAGAAAAGCTCCAGCTCATCGGCAGTCATCCCATTACCCCCTAGGGAATTACACCAGAAAAAGGGAAAATGCAAACCCTCTCTAGAGAGGACCCAGGGAGACCCAAAGATTTAGAGAAGTCAAAAATTAACTTAAAAATAAAAAGTGAGGTGCACCTGGGTGGCTCAGTGAGTTAAGCATCTGCCTTCGGCTCAAGTCGTGATTCTGGGATCCTGGGATCAAGCCCCGCATCAGGCTCCTTGCTCAGCGGGGAGTTTGCTTCTCCCTCTGCCCCTCTCCCTGATCATTCTCTCTCTCTCTAGCTCTCTCTCTCTCTCAAATAAGTAAATAAAATCTTAAAAAAAACAAAGTGAATAAGACGAACCGCAACAGAAGACAGCCAGCCTGTATGGAAGGGAGGAGAATGAGAGGAAGAGCAAAGACAGCGTAGAACTCCAAAGATAATTGAGATTACCATAAACAGAACAGAAAAGGAATATGTCCAAAATGTTCAAAACGTAAGTAATTGAAAACTGCAGGAAAGAATGAGAGACTATGATAAATAGCGTGGCAATTTAAAAAAAATAAAATTTTAGAAATAAAACTATAAACATTGGAATGAAGCAAGCTATGGGTAGTTAAAAACCAGATGACGCATAACCGAAGAGATCATTTATAAATTAAAATATAAATTAGGAGAAATCAACAAAATTGCAACATAAAAGGAAAAACAAATTTTAAAAATATGAAGGAGAAACCAATCAGAGACAACAAATGAGCAGGTCTAACAAACGTCTCCCTGGGTTTTGGAGGAATGAATCAAAAAAAGGGGAAAGATGGGATTTTCAAGTCTCTGAAATGGAGCAAGATTTGAACCTTGAGACCTGAGCATCCAAAAATTCTAGACAATGTAAATGGATGGTCTTCTCCTTGAGATGTCAGGCACCAAGCATTGTGAGCGTGATCCACAGACAGGAAATGCACAGGTAGGGGAACCTGGGTGGCTCAGTCGGTTAAGCATCTGCCTTCAGCTCAGCTCATGATCCCAGGGTCCTGGGATCAAGCCCTGTGTCGGGCTCTCTGCTCATTGGGAAGTCTCCTTCTCCCTCTGCCCACCCCCAGCTTGTGCTCACAAGCAAACTCTCAAATATATAAATAAAATCTTAAAAAAGAAAAAAAGGAAAGAAACCCACGGGCACACGTGTCATGGGGAAACCTCAGAACAAGGAGGTATCTGAGGAAGGGCAGTCTGGCTCACGAGAGCAGTGAGCACATTTACAGGAGACACTTTTAATGATGGGCAAAAACCAGGACTTCACAAAATAATATCATCAGAATGCTTTGAGGAAGCAGTCAAGCTCTATCTCGTACTCAGCTAAGCGTGCACTCACGTTTATACAAATACGGTGAAGTTTTATCATATGCTTGGAGCCCAGACATTTTGCTGAGCATGAAACAAGTTTCAGAACATCACAAACATTCACACCCTGTTTAAATATAAAATACATATTAAACATTGTCTACAAAATATATGTACTGAACACCCTGGAAAATATAAGCAAAACTGATTATTAGTGGTTACCCCAGGGACAGGGGAATCAGGTGAAGCTGAAGGATGCTTTACACTTTCCTGTAGTATTCCCAGTTTTTCCTGAAGATAGTATACACAAAGAACTCCTGAGTGGCTCAGTCTGTTAAGCATCTGACTCCTGATCTCAGCTCAGTTCTTGATCTCACGGTCGTGAGTTCAAGCCATGGAGCCTACTTAAAAAAAAAAAAAAAGATATACACAAATATGACCCTTTTCAAACAAGGAAAAAGGAGAAGAAAAAACTGGTATAGTGGAAAGGCTTTGATGTGAGAAAAAAAAATAAGATATAGCAACAAAAAAAGTTTGACTCTCTCCTCGCCCCCTGCTGGCTCAGTGATCTGATACATATTCTTTTTTTTTTTTTTTTAAGATTTTATTTATTTGACAGAGATAGAGACAGCCAGCGAGAGAGGGAAC
>NW_023248753.1:0-5495 GCF_002007445.2 Ailuropoda melanoleuca | reverse complement strand
TTCCCTCTCTCGCTGGCTGTCTCTATCTCTGTCAAATAAATAAATAAATTCTTTAAAAAAAAAAAAAAAAAGAACAAACATTACTTAGAACAAACGGACTGGATAAATGTATTAAAATCTCTCAAAAGTTATAAAAGTCCACAAAGTATAACAAGGATCTGTTTACTTGGATTACACTTAAATAAAAGAAAAATATATAGAATCAATATATTAATAATAGATAAGAAAGAACATAATTTTGAGGTGCTATAAGAAGAATAACAGTTACTAGATTATTTACACGACAGAGGTTTTCTCTTACCGAGGTTATGCTGAAAATAGCATTCTTCAAATAACAGAAAGATGGTTGGAATTGTCAAGCTAATTATTAAATTTTATCCACTTTTCATGATCACTTACTTGGAAAGAGGTGAATAAGAAAGAGAAAAGTGACTAATTTACCCAAAATATTGCATAAAGAATTAATTGAAATATAGGAAAATGTGTACAAAATTAAGTCATGAGTTAAAACTCTTGCTATGATATAATCTCTAATATATGTGACAAGTGCTGATTATCTGGAGATTATTCTATGTGTGTATTTTAGTGTAATACTCTATGAATGATTTTTAATATTTTTACTAACTGAAAACCACCTGTGAGTTTATTAAATGAACTGAAACAAGATCTGAAGGACTATAATTTGTCACTGAACAACATTTGTGATCTGTCAACAATGAAGCTATTGTGAATGGTGAGAACAAAGGACCCCAAGTTTCAAAACATGAGTAAGGGACTTCAACGTTTGATCGTGACAGAAAAGTGGTACTACACCAGCACTTCATCTAGACAATTTAGGAAACAAATATTTCAAGATGTTGAACACCTGGCAGTACAGAACTATGATCCTTGAGAGAAGGAAAACAACAAAATGAGCTCAATGAACTCCATTATCTCTCCAGTTTTCTGCCTCAACCTTCTTTTCAGGGTTTAGTGCAAGAAGTTTGAGCTCAAATAAAATACAATAGCCCTGCTGAGCTGAGGGTTTGGAAGATTGGAATTCAGGGCTACTGAGATGTCAAAATTTTATAGAACAAGGCATCATATTAAAGAGAGTTGTGAAAAGAAGGGGTTTCAAAAATCAGCGTATGGGTCCTCATGAGCCCTTCCCTAAAGAGCAAGCTGTGTATGCACAGGCCGAGACTCCAGAAGGTCAAGGAAAGACAACTAGTAGGAAAGAACAACTACCAAGACTGGTAAACTGATCTGTTACCAGAGCCCTCCCAGGGCTAAGAAATAGCTGAAAACCAACAGCTTTCAGTGGAGATCCCAGAAAGGCTATGCCTTAGAAATAGAGCTAATCTAGTCCTGAAGTAAAGATTACTCCTGACTCAATCTGACAAAACTTAAAAACCAGGCTGAAAAGGATCAAGCTGATCCTTAAGAAAATTAATTGCCTATAAGAAAAAAATTAATGTTTCTTAACCTAGATGACAAAATAGACACTGAAAAATACAGCATCTATGTGTTCATAGCAGCACTATCTACCATAGCCGGATTATGGAAACAGCCCAAGTGTCTATTGACTGATGAATAGATAAAGAAAATGTGGTGTGTGTGTGTGTGTGTGTGTGTGTGTGTGTGTGTGTGTGTGTATATATATGAATGGGATATTACTCAGCCGTAAAAAAGAATGAAATCTTGCTATTTGCTATGTCATGGATGGAGCTAGCGAGTATTATGCTAAGTGAAGTAAGTCAATCAGAGAAAGACAAATACCATATGATTTCATTCATGTGGAACTTAAGAAACAAAACAAATGAGTAAAGGGAAAAAAGGGGGAGGGGCAAACCAAGAAACAGACTCTTAATTAATGAGAACAAACTGAAGGTTACCAGGAGTGGGGTGGGGGGAGGGTTAAATAGGGATGACAATTAAAGGGTGTACTTGTGATGAGCACCAGGTATTGTATGGAAGTGTTGAAACACTATATTGTACACCTGAAACTAATATCACACTGTATATTTACTAACTAGAATTTAAATAAAAACTTTAAAAAGTATACAGCATCTATAAAAACGTAGCAATCATCATACAACCAAAATTTGCTAAACATGCAAGGAAGCAGGAAAATATGACCCATGACCAGGCAAAAAAATTAGTCAATATGAACAGACTCAGAAATGACAAAGATGATTATAACAATAAACAATGACAAGAATATTATAATAATTAATATAAATATTAGCAAAGACTTCTAAGAAAGTGAAATGCCTGGCTGGCTCAGTCGGAAGAGCGTGCAACTCTTGATCTCAGGGTCATGAGTTCAAGCCCCATATTGGGTGTAGCAATTATTCAAATAAATAAATAAACAAACAAACTTAAAAATTATTAAAAAGAAAAAATTTCTAAGAAAGCATTTACATAATAAAAGAACAAATAGGAGATCTTAATAGAAAATTAGAAAATATTTTTAAATAATTGAATGGAAATTCTAGAACAAAAAGTATATTTAAAGTAAAAACAAAATTCACTGGATTTGTTTGACAATAGGTTAAACAATTGAAGACAGGTCATAGAAACTATTCAGACAAAAATAAACAAAGAAAAAAAGACAGAAAAATGAGCAAAGCCTTGATGACATATGGAATGATATCAAGTGGTCTAAAAGATAAGAGAGTACCAGAAAAAAAGCAGGAAGTAGGGGAGAAAGAGAGGACAGAAAATGTATTTGAAGTAATAATGGTTTAAAATTTTCAATGTTTGATGAAAAACTAAATTCGTGTGTGCTTATTCAAGCTGTTCAACAAATTTCAAGCAGGATAAACAAAGAAACTCACACCAAAGCACAATATCGTCACATAACAGATAAATAGTGATAAAGAGAAAAAATGTTAAAAGCAGCTAAAGAGAAAAGGCACACTACATACAAAATATTTTTTCAAAAGGCAAAGCAACAATGTAGGGAACTTCCCCCAACCCAAAAAAATTCACACTGAACATAAAACTTTATGGAGAAAGACTGAAGTCTCCTCTGTTATGACTGGGAACGAAGTAAGTATATTCTTTCTCACTACTTCTATTTAACATTGTAAATGGAGGTTCTAATCAGGGCAAAGAGAAAAAACAATAATAATAAGCATAGAGATTATCAGAGAAAAAAAAGAAGTAAAAGTGTCTTTATTCACAGATTACATGACTTCTACCTACAAAATCCCAGGGTCACTGCATAAAAACTACTAGATCTAATAAGTAAATTTAACAAGGTCATGGGATACAAGGTCACCCTACATACTAGGAGCAAAAATTTGGAAAACCAAATATTTTAAAATTCTATTTATAATCAAATTTAAAAATAAAGTAAATATAAATTTAATAGAATAGTATAAGACTTCCACATGAAAACTATAAAACATTACAGAAAAAAATTTTAAAGACTCAAATAATGGAGAGATACACTGTGTTCATGTTTTAAAAGTCTCGATGTTGTGAAATATTAATTATCTTCAAATTGATCTATAGATTCAACCCAATTATAATAAAAATACTAGCAGGCATCATTGTATAAATTGAAAAGATGATTCTAAAATTTATATGATAATGTAAAGGACCTAAAATACCCAAAACAACTTTGAAAGAGGAGAATAAAGTTGGAATATACATCTATGTACCTGGATTTTAAAGATTACTATGTAACTATAGTAAGCAAGATATTGGTATAAAGATAATCATATGGATAAATGGAATGAAATAAGAGAATCCAGTAATAGATTCACATTTACATGATAAATTGATTTTTGACCAAGGCACCAAAGCAATTCAATGAAGAAAGAAAATTTTTTCACCAAATGATACTGGAACCACTGGATATCCACATGGGGGGAAAAATGAATCTTGACTCATACCTCACAGCATATACACAATTAATTTGGAATGCATCATAGACCTAAATGCAAAAGCTAAAACTATAAAGCTTCTAGGGGAAAAAAACATAGACTATCTGGAAATTTCTTTTAATGTTAAGCACATGGTTATCTGATGAACCAGCAATTCTATTTCTAGGTATTTATCCAAAAGAAAATTTTAAAATATGACCATAAAAAGAGTTGTACACAAATGTCAACACCAAAACTTATAGGTTGCAGCAAAAGCAGTTCTAAGAGGGAAGTTTATAGTGATAAATGCCTGTGTTAAGGAAAAAGAAAGATTTTCAATAAAGAATCTAATTTTGTACCTCAGAGAACTAGAAAAAGAAGAACAAACAAAGCCTAAAGATAGCAGAAGGAAAGAGGTAACAAAAGTCAGAACAGAAATGAATGACATAGAGAACAGAAAAACAACAGAAAAGATCAACAAAACTGAGAATTGGTTTTTGAAAAAAAATGGACAGACTTTTAGCTTCCAAGAAAAAAAGAGAAAGGACTCAAGTAAATAAATTATACATGAAAAAGATGTTACAACTGATACCACAGAAATAAAAAGGATCAAAAAAGACTACTATAAACAATTATATGCCAAAAAATCGAGCAACCTAGAAGAAACAGATTAACTCCTAGAAACATACAAGCTACCAAGACTGAATCATGGAGTAATAGAAAATCTCAACAGACCAATAACCAATAGAGGATTGAATCAATAATCAAAAACTTCCCCCTCCCAAAAATTCCAGAACCAGATGGCTTCACAGGGGAATTGTACAAAACATTTAAAGAATAATTAACACCACTTCTTTCCAAACTCTTCTAAAAAATTGAAGAGGAGCACTCCGAAACTCATTTGACAAGACTAACATTACCCTGATACCAAAGTCAAGTAAGGATACTACAAAAAAAGAGAACTACAGGCCAATATCCCTGATGAATATAGGTGCAAAAATCCTCAAAAAAATACGAGCAAATTTAACTCAACAGCACATTAAAATGATTATATACCACAAGCAAGGGGGATTTATGCCCAGGATGCAAGGGTAGTTCAGCATACACATATCAATAAATGTGATACATCATATTAATACAATGAAAGTTAAAAATCATATGGTCATCTCAGATGCAGAAAAAACATTTGACAAAATTCAACATCATTTCAGGATAAAACTCTTAACAAAGTGTGTGTAGAAAGAGCATACATCAACATAACAAAGGCCATATGTGACTAGCCCACAGCTAACATCATACTTACTGGTGAAAGGTTGAAAGCTATTCCTCTAAGATGAAGAACAAGACAAAGGCACCCATTATCACCACTTGTATTCAACATAGTACTGGAACTTCTAGCCAGAGAAAAGATATAACAATTATTCAAATTAGAAAAGAAGTAAAATTGTTTGTTTGCAGATGACATGATCTTGCGTATAGTAAATCTTAAAGACTACACACACACAAAAAAAAAACTTAGTATAATAAGTGAATTTGATAAAGTTTCAGGTTAGAAATCAACATACAAAAATCAGGGGCACCTGGGTGGCACAGCGGTTAAGCGTCTGCCTTCGGCTCAGGGCGTGATCCTGGCGTTATGGG
>NW_023248752.1:0-5494 GCF_002007445.2 Ailuropoda melanoleuca | reverse complement strand
TTTTTTTTTTTTTTTTTTTTTTTTTTGCCAACTAACATTGAAGTTTTCTGAAGGAAGAAATCATATCTTCCGCTTTATCAGCATCTACTGACGCCTGCAAGTGTGCGGGGCATATGAGAGATAACTAAACAGCACTGAAAGAATGAATGATTGATTGCTAACTTCCAGTCATTTTGCCATCTGATACTCTCCTGGAAGGGATGTAAATGCCTCCCTATGACAGGGACACCCCCCAGCACAATGGCAGGAGTGCCCCGCCTCAGTGCTACAGGCCGTGATTGGATTCTTCTGAGGGAAACATCAAAGGGGAGGCAAGACAGGCCTGGCACACAGAAGCCAACCTCTCACTTGCTCCTTATACCTCAGACAGCAAAATGCCAGAATGAATCTCTCCTCTGAGCTGTGAGGTTAATGTGGCCATTTATAGATAGAAGGAGATTAGGTATGTTGAAAGGGGAAGGTTTTTATGCTTTGCTTTTGATCCCGTCTGGCACTCCCCAGAGCTGCCATGTGCCCCACACCTGATAAATACTGTTTTATAAACGCCATAGAAGAGAATTTAAAGCCATAAATCTATCCCCACCCCCACCCCTCTCTTTTTTATGGATCTAAAGGCTAATTAAAACCATGCCCTTGCTTTGCAAATGAAGCCTCATCTTTCTGGCAGCCCCCATTTCAAATGAACTTGAGGGCAGTGTCAGTGCCAAGGGCGGCCTTGAGTTGATGCTGTCCAGGCTGTCATGGAGCACTCTTGGGCCATGTAGATCTGTCTCAAGGTGTGTGTGCACCACCCAGGGCTGCTGCAGTGAGCAAGGACGCACAGTTCTGCTTGGGCTTTGAACTTGGTTAATGCACAGTGCTAATATGGGCCAGTTCAAGATTTAGTTCTTTTCTGAGGAAAAAAACAAAACAAAACAAAACACGGCTTTCTTCTTTGGCTCCCCCAAACTTCAACCACTGCTTTTGATGTCTGACAGACACTGGAGGGAATGTATCTAAATGGATCAGGGCTTCCAAGAAAACAATGCAAAATATTACATAGCCGTTAATTGAATCATTATAAAACCTATGTCATATCATGGAAAACGTTCATGATGCAGCTATAAATGGAAAACACTTAATACAGAAAGTTTCTGTTTTATGATAGAAAGTAAAACTACATCATTTTTTACAATATATGTTCAATTACCAAATGATATGAGTGCACATGTTTGAAATAAGAAATAATCAAAAGGGCTTACACACAAAAGGCTCCCATCCCTCCTACCCTCCATCCCCCTCCCCACAGCAAATACTTTGAACTCTTTCTAGCTATTTTTTTTTCCTGGAGTTAGTGCCATGCCTCCAGATAATATATGTTTTTGCCTCTACTCCTTATTCACTTTATACATTATCTTTTGAATTCCAGATAAATTAGCATCTGGCTCACACAACCTCACCCTATCTTCCCCTGCACCAAATATCTTAGTAAATCAAAATTATGTCCTTTATTCTTTACCTTTTTATAATTAACTCTTTATTTTTTTTTTTTTTTTTACTTTTTGTTCCATCAACTGAAAATAGTATCTTTGCTTATTCTGGCCACTCTGTCAGGTAAGAATATTAGCATCCCTGCTCTTTCCTTCCAATCTCTTTTCTCCCCTCACCTTCTAGCACCAATTTCTCACATGTACACTTCTGCTTTTATATCTTCAAAATTCAGTTACCCCTCTTTCTATAACCAGTTTTCACTGATGAGCTGATTCTAGAAGTTGAAAGTCAACTGGCAATATCTCTGTTATTAGGACCATGTCAGTATTGAACACAGCAGAATTAAATCAGCTTTTCATGATTGCAGTTCTATTTTGCAATGCTTCCTGCATCTTCTGGAATTTCAAGTGCCTATTTTTAATTTTTTTGCCTTTATATGAGTTTTTAAAAATTTTTTTATCAAAATTCACATTCTATTTTCATACAGATTTGTCTTAGTCCCTCTGTCCTTCCTTTTTTTTCTCCTTTTTTTTTGTTAATGATTTTTTATTATATTATGTTAGTCACCATACAGTACTTCTGATCCAATTTAAACCTGTGCCCTCTAGGCCATGTATATTGTTCTTCTTGGGATTTTTCTTTTCTTCTTTCCTGGATCCATTCCAACATATTCTATCTTCCTCATTGGTTTAACCCCTGGTTGGCTGTAGCATGTAGCACACATTTCTCCTTTTTCTAACAAATCTTGTTTTTATTCCAGTATCTCATTTAATGAGCCCATACTTTGCTGAGCCAATTGCATTAACTCTTATCACCATGCAAATGATTGGTTAAAAGTGTGTATATATTCCATTCTAGATAATGAAACATGGGAGAAAACTTGCTGAGGAATCTTCAGGAAAGTCTTCAATTAAAAAAAAAAAAAGACCCATGAAAATAGACTATCCTACCTTCTCCCATCCATTATCATATCTGCATGTGATATCTAGGTGCAGAAATCATCTTGTAACAAAGAGAAAGCCATTTAAGGACTAGGCATCTCACCAAGAGTGACAGAAAAGAAAAATGGGAAGAACTTAAAAATTTGCTGATATACGTGAGTCAACCACCCACTTCCAGATTTCTTGTTACTTGAGATACTAATTGTCTTTCTGTACAAGCTAGTTGAGTTGGAGTTTTCTGTGCTCATGCTAAAAGCCTTCCTATCCAACAGAGGAATTTCTTTGAGAAGTTGCCTAAAATTAGTGAGTGAAGTAAATTTTCTGAGTCCTTAAAAATGAAAAATGGTTTTTATTTTACCTGAAAAATTTAGTGATAGTTTGGTTGGGTATAGAATCCTAGGTTGAAGACTCATTTCCCCTAAGAAATATAATGCTATTAAAGCTATTGCTCCAATTTCCTCTATTTTGTTTCTTTGTGGGATAATCTATTCATTCTCTCTTGCTCACTCTCTCTCAGTGGGCCTTTAGAATCTCTTCTTCCTTGGTATTCTATGATTTCACAATGATATGCTTAAGTATGGCCTTTTCTTCATTCATTGTTCTAGACAATTAGATGTCATTATAATTGAGATGTATCCTTTAGATAGTTAAATTAATGCTTTGATTTTTTCCCCTATATTTATGCAGTTCTCTTTCTGGACACCTGTTAATCAGTTATGTGACTCCCTGGATTCATCAACCATATTTATAATCTTTTGTTCTCCCATTTTCTATCTCTTTTCATTTTGTCACTCACTCTTAGAGATTCCCTAGACTTTACTTTTCAATCCTTTTAAACTTGTTATATAAAATGATATTTTTAAGTAATGAGAGTTCTATAGTCTACACTTTCCTTTCAGCTGTTCTTATACTGTATTTTTCAAATGTTTATTTGCTCATATTTAAGGAAAAGACAACAAAACACCAATTGGATGTTCTGAATATGATTGATCTCTGTTATTAGATAAAGTGTCACCATTATCCATCCTAACACATGCTTTCCATCTTCTAGAAATTTGTCAAAATCTCTGATAACCCCATCCCTGTTCTCTATTTTTCAAAAATTACTTTACCATAAGTTTAGAACATTCTAATGAAATAAAAAAGTCTATCAAGCAGCATCCATATTTGAACAGAAGTCTTTTTGTACTTAATTTATTTATTCTTTTAATACTTACTTAGCATTGACAGTGAACTAGGTTTTGGGCAGCATGCGAGGCACTGGACATAGAACAATGCATATACCTTTGGGTCTGCTATGATGTTAAAGATCTCTGTCTGATGCAGAATTAAAGAAAAGTCATAATGATAGAGTATAATATGAAGAACGTGGGGGAGTCTCAAACCAAAGCATTTGGGTTTTAATCCCATTTCTATTTATTTCTATTTATTGGCTGAATTTATTGGCAATGCACTCCAAACTATATGAGTTTCAATTTTCTCAAAAAAATGAATGAGGAAAATAATAATATTAACTTCCTTAAAGAATTGCTATGAAGATTCAATGACATAAGTCACTCAAACACACTTTATAAAAATTTAGCGGGACTTGATTGTACCAATTTGTTTGTGCTCTCCATTTAGCTTCCCCCTGCTGAGTGAAGGATCCTGACTATAACCAATGTGGGATCTTATTTGTTTAGGTTTTTATCTTTATCATAAAGAGTTTTCTTTAATGTAGAACTTCATGCAGAGAAGCTCAGTCTAAACCCTTTTTGTGGACCAAACCCCATATTCTTCAAGGACAATCTTCAATATTCATATTGATGTCCATTCATATTGAGCTTGGGGAATCCATCATCATTCTGTATTAGGACTTTTACTAATTTCCTACAAATGTATTGGTCATTTCTCTAAATCTCTCCCCACTCACCCAATACAGGCTGAAGTATTGTTATTTAATCATGTTTCCTATTATTGCTTGATCTACACTATAGAGACACAAATACACTGAAACGGACACACACACACATTTGTTTTAAGTTCTCTTCTAGTTTACTATCCCAATGACCTTGAACAAAGCCACCTAAACTTTCTGTGACTCAGTTGTTTCATCTCCAAATAAAAAGGGTTATACGTTATAAGAACTTCTTGGGACTAAATGAAAAAAATACTTATAAATGTGCTTTGCGAACTGTGAAGGTGTTAAAAACACATAAAAGTTTAGGTTCCCATTTTTCTGTGTCATTTGTATGTGAATACACATTGCTATGGGCTGAATTGTGTCTCCTCAAAATTCATAAGCTGAAGTCTTAATCCCTAGTACTTCAGAATGTAACTATATTTGGAGATAGAGTTTTTGATTAACTTAAAATGAGGCCATCATGATGGTCATTTAGTCTGACTGGTGTCCTTTTAATAAGAGGAAGTTTAGACACACAGAGAGACACCAGGGGCATTTGTGTAGAGAGGGACAATCACATGAGGCTGCAGAAAGAGAAGGCAGCCATCTATACAACAAGGAGAAGGGCCTGGAACAAGTCCTTCCACTGTGGCTCTCAGAGGAAACCACTCTTACTGGCACTTTGATTTTGGGTTTTCAGCCTCCAGAACTGCAAGAAAATTCATGTCTATCGTTTAAACCCCTCAGTCTGTGTATTTTGTGAAGGCAGCCCTAGCAGACTAATACACATATAAATGTTAGACATTATATATATTATTGGATCCTCCTTTTCTTCTACTTTTTTCTTTCCTGTAGTAGAGCTTAGAATTTTTATAGCAGCGATACAAAGAAAAAGACAGAACAAATATTGTTCTTGAAATCTAGAATGGAATTTTTGAATCTTCCCTAAAATAATAGCCTTGAATGCCAAGCATTATCATGAGAGGGAAGGTCTTTTTTTCCTAAAATCTTTAAGCTCTTATGGATCTATCAGTGCCTAAGCAGCTTCAATATTCAGCTACCAAAGGCAATGGTGAAAAGAACTCAAGATGTATGGCGTAAAGGGAGTTGGGGAGTGAAAGGGAACCAAAGTAGAAGCCCCTTCCTTCCTGATTTTAGGAGAGGAAAAAAGGAGAAGTGAAATAGAGAAGTCACTATCTGC
>NW_023248751.1:0-5490 GCF_002007445.2 Ailuropoda melanoleuca | reverse complement strand
GCTTACCCCGAGCCTGGCTGGTGGGCAGCAGCGCGATCACCAGGGCAAAGGCGAGGGCAGCCCCGGGAGCCTTCCTGTCAGCTCGCCGCCCCGGCATGATGCTCCGCTGGCTTCAGCCTCCCTGAAACCTGAACATTTCCTGTTTCCTGCTTGTTTGGGTCGGTGCTAACTTGAAGGAGAGGTGTTTGCCTGTTTTTTAGGAAGTGATGTAATTCTGCAGGAGCCTGTCAGACCAGTGAGGATTGCAAAAGAGAAGTTGTTCTGCAAGCACTGATTCAGTTAGCAAGGTCTCCCAAGCCCTTTTCAGTCCTGGCCCTGCCGCCGGCCCCCATCTTTTGAAACTGTCTCTGAGAAACGGTGTCCATAGCTCAGCTGTCGTTGGGGATCCAGGACTGAGGATCCTGGACCACAGGCATTCTCCATTGGTGATTTTACTCCACCCCAGGTGAGTCTCTGGGGCTGCCCAGAGCCTAGAGCAGCGCCATCCAGTAGAACTTTCTGAGATGATGGAGAGGTCTCCAATCTGTCCAATACAGTAACCATTAGCTACATAGGCTATAGGGCACTTCAGATGAGACCAGAGCAACATGAATTTGTAGTTTTATTTTTATTAATTTAAATTAAAAGTACTCCCTGTGGCTAGCAGCTGCTGTGTTGGACAGCTCAGGCCTAGCGAGCAGCAGCACCTGTACCATCAGAAAATGGCCAGGACACTTCTCTCCAGCCGGGCACGTCACCATCCCTGGGCCCTGAATGCCCCCTCCCTCAGAGGGGGTAGAGGACAATGCTATCCACATGCCCCAATGTGCTCTGCTTCCCTGGAGAGAAATGCTTTCTATTATTTTTTTTTCTTTATAAAGCCTTTGATTTTTTAGAGCAGTTTTAGGTTCACAGCATAATTCAGAGGAAGGTACAGAGAGGTCCCACGTACTCCCTTCCCCCACACATGCACAGCCTCCCTTCATCGACATCCTTCAAAAGTGGCACAATTGTTACAATGGATGAACGCACACTGATACGTCACAGACACGCCAAGTTCATAGTTGACACTAGGGTTCTCTCATGTGTCGCACGTTCAGTGGGTTTGGCAAATGTATCATGACACAAACCCACCATGATAGTATCCTCCGAAATAGCTTCTCTGCCTTAAAAATCCTCCACGTTCCACCCATTCATCCCTCCTTCCACCCTAACTCCAGGCACCCACGGATCTTTTCACGGCCTCCGTAGTTTTGTCTTTCCCCAAATGGTGTGTAGCTGGAACCATGCGGCATGCAGTCTTTCAGATAGGTTTCTTTCACTTAGTAACATGCATTGACGTTTCCTGTGTGTCTTTTGATGGCTTGATAGCTCATTTCTTGTTGGCACTAAGTAACAGTCCATTGTCTGAATGTACCACAGTTACTAATTCACTCACCTACTGGAGGACATCTTGGGTGCTTCCAAGTTTTGGCAATTATAAATAAAGCTGCCAGAAACATCTGGGTGCAAGCATTTGTGCAGATGTGTGTTCAACTCCTTCGGGAAAAGACACCGAGGGGCTTGATTGCTGGATCTATGGTAAAGAGAAATGATCTTTTAAAGGGCCCATTTCTGAAGCAGAATATGTTCTCAGGGAGAAAAAATATCTGCACTTCACTTTTCTCCCTTCTTACGTAACAATAAATTTCTCAGAGGTGGTTAGCAAAAAAAATAAGGCTGAGTTGGATTAGAATGGGGGTGGAAATCCTGCCCAGCGGAAACAATGCGGGAAGGAGGTGTCTGTTTAGAACAGCAAGCAGGGGAGATTAGAGTGTGTTAGGTGTTTGTGTTCTCATTGCAGTCCTTCCCTTGGTGTAGGTTTAGGGCCGAGGCAGCACAGGATGAAAGTGCATAATCATGTTTGTGCTGGTACCAAGAAAGGCAAAGAGCGAGAGAGGCAGCAGACACCGATCTTGTCTCTAACCCTTTGCCAGCAGGTACCATGAGTCACCCCCTACCAGTCAGTTCTTCTCTGGGGCTCTGGTTGGTGTGAACACTGGAGGCAACTGGAATTCCTCAGCCCCTGACACAGCCATCCCTTTTGGGGTTAGTGCATTGCTGCTTTTCAGCGACATTAGTCACTGTTTACCTCCGTTCTTATTCACAAGAAATGGGTTGGTGACTCATGGAATGTTCAGTTTGCTCATGGATCTACAGTATGCATTTCACTGTTTTCAACGGGTTTATAAAGCCAACTGATACGATATGCTTTGCCACTTAGGTGACAGTGCAGAGCGCACAGCTGGAGAAAATAGACAAGTTCAAAACTGGATGATGGATTTGGAAAACAACAGGGAGTGAACTCTCGCCAAGCAAGTGCGCAGACCACTGGCTCAGATGGTGCGGGCACTGAGTCTAGCTGGCAGTTTTCCCCATCCTAGCACGCACCTCCCCCGTGTGACACCCACGTGCAGGAGAGGATGCCCAGTGATGGGAGTTCCCTTCCTTTGGCCATTCGCACCCTATTAGGACTAGTGTTGGAGGCCAGGCTCCCGGCACTCGTTTGGCCAGGGCGGGGTGTCAGCCTTGGTTTCTCCAATTTAAAACGACAGCTCGCCAGGGGGCTTTGTGGAATCTGGGATCTGTGGCTGGACCGCAGACTCTTTCCTGCGGCAGAGTCGGGCAGCTCTGCGCCATCTCTCCAAGAGTGCTGGTAGTGGTGCCCGGGCCACACGACACCACAGCAGTTAGCGCGATGTGCCAAATCAACGGAGATCCTGCAGAAAGCCTGCACAGCCATGTAATTTTCTTTTGACCCCTGTGCTCTCAAAGACCCTTAGTGTGATTAGCTTATCTTAAGGGGAGGAAAATTACCATCATTGACCAGAAAATTGTAGCACCTCAGTGATCTCTTTGCTGCCGTTAAAATCACAGGGAGGCTGTGTGCTGGGTAAAGGCTATTTACCTCTGTTTGTTCTAATTTTACCAACCACTAATTTTGGCAAGTGGCCGCCTGGCCTCGGATTAAATCCTGATGCACCTGTAACTAAAGAGAAGTCAGGGCCCCAGTCACATCCATGAGACCCCGGGGAGACCCCCGAGAGCATGGCAGGCACAGGGGCAGGGGGGCCACCTCGTCCTGGTGCCTGCCATTGGCTTTCAACGATGAAAGGAGAAAGGGAGGCCATGAAGTATGGTGGCTGGGCGATGCTCTGAGAGCTTGTCGCGCTCAAGAGGGAAGGGGAGGGGCTGGAGGAACGGGTTACCGATTGGCTTTTATCATCAACTGTCCGTATCACAGAAGTGACTCTCATCCAAATCCTCCTCCCTTCCCTCCTGCTTTTTCCCTGCCCAACCCTCCCTCCCCACCAGCCCTACAAGAGGAGGGGCAAAGGGAACAAACCCAGAAAGTGAAGAGATATCACAGTGAGTGCGGACTCCCGCTCTACCCCGCACCCCCGCCACTCCCACACACAGCTCCCTCGCACACGCACGTGCTCATATACACATGCTCTACACACTTCTGAGCACTGTGGAAATTCAGGAAGATCATCCAAATGAGAACAAACAAGGACTGTCAATTCCAAGCTTGCTGGAGCAAGAGAGTCGGCCACCATCACTTGCATTTTGGCCGAGATGCAAAGGCAGGCCCAGGAGCCGGAAAACTTGATAGTGGGAAAAAGAGAAGGTTTCACGTATGCCCTGACAGCAGAGGCTGTTGGCATGAGGCACCAGAAGGAAGTTCTAATTATTGGTGCCTATTCGGCTTCTCCCAACTTGGAAGAGGGAATACAAGTAGGGACCATTGTTACAGGGATTATTGTCTGGCTTCCTGGACCAGTTACTAGAGATAGGGTCTGACTTGTACGTGTTCGATTTAGAGCAGACTGGCTTCCTGAGTTGTTTGCTATGGACTGTGGGTTACAGTTTTACTCTTACATATATGGTCTGGCCTTTGTCCATTTATAGATCGTCTCTCAACACACACCCACGTGCACACTCACAGAAAAACTCCACCCACACCGAGACACATGTACACACATTCTAGGGCTTCTTTCTCTGTCTAAATGTGAGATGGTGGTAGCTGATGGTCTGCAGTGCTTACTTAATAAAAAGGCCCTCAGACATGGTAATAGTAAGAGCAGGTGGGCGTGTAATCACTCTGAAGCTGATTGAGAGGGTGTAGGGAGCAGACTAAGGTCCCAGGCTCTGAAAGGCGTGCCCATACAAATAAATGGGCAGGGCAGGGCTGGGGCGGAAGAACCCCAGAGCGTGCAGAGAGACTACAGCCAGGAGAGGGGCTGATGGCAATTCTGCCCTGTCTCGGTTAGCTTGGGATGCCTACAAAATACCATAGACTTTTACACTTGACCTTTGAATGACACAGGGCTTAAGGGCACCAACACCCCACACCTAACTTTTGACTCCCCCAGAACTTAACTACTAACAGCCTACTGTTGACCAGAAACCTTATGGATGACACAAATAGTCTATTAACATCAATTTTGTATATGTATTATAGACCACATTGTTACACAAAAGTAAGCTAGAGAAAAGAAAATGTTGTTAAGAAAATCATAAGGAAGTATGGAATCAGAAAAGACCCCGAATAGCCAGAAGAATGTTGAAAAAGAAAACCAAAGCTGGAGGGATCACAATTCTGGACTTCAGCCTGTATTATAAAGCTGTGATCATCAAGACAGCATGGGACTGGCACAAAAACAGACACATAGATCAGTGGAACAGACTAGGGAGCCCAGAAATGGACCCTCAACTCTATGGCCAACTAATCTTCAACAAAGCAGGAAAGAATAGTCAATGGAAAAAGACAGTCTTTTCAACAAATGACGTTGGGAAAATTGGGCAGCCACATGCAGAAGAACAAAACTGGATCACTTTTTTATACCACACACAAAAATAAATGCAAAATGGAAGACCTAAATGGGAGACATGAATCCATCAAAATCCCAGAGGAGAACACAAGCAACAACCTCTGTGACCTCGGCTGGAGCAACTTCTTGCTAGACATGTCTCCAAAGGCAAGGGAAACAAAGGCAGAAATGAACTTTTGGACTTCATCAGGATAGAAAGCTTTTGCATGGCAAAGGAAAAAATCAACAAAACTAAAAGGCAACCTATGGAATGGGAGAAGATATTCACAAATGGCATATCAGATAAAGGGCTACTATCCTAAATCTATTAAGAACTTACTAAACTCAACACCTATAAAACAAAAAATCCAGTCAAGAAATGGGCAGAAGACATGAACAGACACTTCGCCAAAGAAGACATACAAATGGCCAACAGACACGTGAAAAGAGGCTCCACATCACTCGGCATCAGGGAAATACAAATCAAAACCACAGTGAGATACCACCTCACACCCATCAGAATGGCTAAAATTAACAAGCCAGGAAATGACAGATGTTGGAGAGGATGTGGAGAAAGGGGAACCCTATTACACTGTTGGTGGGAATGCAAGCTGGTGCAGCCACTCTGGAAAACAGTATGGAGATTCCTCAAAAAGTT
>NW_023248750.1:0-5485 GCF_002007445.2 Ailuropoda melanoleuca | reverse complement strand
TTTTTCTTTTTCTTTTTCTTTTTCTTTTTCTTTTTCTTTTTCTTTTTTCTTTTGAAGAAACTTACAAGCCAATCCTAAAATTCATATGGGTATGCAAGGAAGCTGGAGTACCCAAAACAATCTTGATTAAGAAGAACAAAGTTGGGGGACTTACATTCTCAAATTCAAAATTTACTGCAAAACCACAATAATCGATAATAGTGCAATACTAGCATGAAGATAGAAATATAGGTTGATGCGACAGGTGTAAGAGTTCAGATGCAAACGTTTGCAGTTATGGTCAACTGATTTTTGACAAAGATGTCCAGACCATTCACCGGGGAGAGAAAGCGCAATAATAAGCAGTACCCACATGCAAAAGAATGACGTTGGAGTCTTCACTTCGCACGGCGTGCCGAAATTAACTCTGCACAGACCCCGGGTTGTGAGCAGATGATACGTTCTTACTGAGCTGGAGCCATAACACTCAGAGGTACACAAGAGTGAACTTTTGTGATCTTGGTGTAAGCAATTGTGTCTTAGATAGCGTACTGGATGGGTATGCCAACCCAAAACTTCTGTGGTTTGAAAGAATGCCATCAAACTAAGGAATAGGGGGACATGTTTGCAAATCGTGTATCTGATAAGATACTTGCATTCAGAACATGCCAACAGCTCTTACAACTGGACATTAAAAACCCAAATAGATCAGTTTAAAAGTGGGCAAGGGACTTGAAGAGCTGCTTCTGCCCAGAAGATACACAAACGGCGGATAAGCACAGAAAAGATGCCCCACATCACCGGTCGGGACAGGAACGCAAGTCCAAGCCACTTCACACCTGCTAGGTCGGACAAAATGAAACAGGTGGACAACAGCAAGTTCTGGTGAGCATGTGGGGGAATCGGAATCCTTGTACCTTGCTGGTGGGATTTCAAAATGGTAACATCACCCTAGGAAAAGAGTTTGGCGAGTGCCCCAAAATTAAACATACGGTTACCATAAACAAAGTCAGGAATTCTACTCCTTGGTAAATACCCCCCCCAAAATGAAAACATGTTCAAAACAAAAATGTGTGCGTGAATGTTCACAGCAGCATGACTCCTAACAGCCAGAAAGTGGAAACAACCAAATGTCCATCAATTGGATTCTGGGTAAATACGGTGAGGAATGTATAGCTAAGGTCCTGTTTGTCAGCCGTAAGAAAGGAATGAAGTACTGACCTGCTTCCACATCGGAAAACCTCAAACACACTACTAATTGAAGGAAACCAATCACCAAAGATCACGTTGTATGGCTACTTACATGAAATGTCCAGAATATGGCAAATCCGTAGGGACAGGAAGTGGATTAGTGATTTCCAGGAGCTGGGAGGAGGCGGGCAATGACCAACAGGTCCAGCGTTTCTTTTCAAGGGGATGAAAATGTTCTCTAATTGCATAATGGTGCTTGTACACAGCCCTGTGAATCTACTAAAACCCACTGAACCATACACATCAGAAGAGTGATTTTTATGACACGAGGATTATAACTAAATCACATTATAAAAATGAAATTAGATCTTCAGCATGCTATAAACTATGCAAATAAAGTTTGCATGTATGATGATGAGAAACTTGAAAGAAAATATCACTTTATCAATGAGGCGTTCCCAGATCATCCCACTTGTTTGTCGTCGTAGTGGCTCCCCCTCTGACATACCGCGTACGGTACAAACGGAACACGTGTGACATCCAGAACCTCCAGTGGTGTGAATTACAGGATAACAGTCCTGTGAAGTTGATTGATTGCTGGCACATCTATACGGGCCGCCATCATGGCGTTTGGGAGTCTGACCATACAATCCGTATCCCAACTAGACCCCACCCATTTGGTGCCAACTGATGGTGCCCATCCATTGTGGTTCAAATACCAGTGGGGATGATTTTGGCCCCTGTGATGTGTTAGTCAGCGTTCTCCAGAACCGTTAGGAGGATGTGTATTTTACGAAGAGATTTATTAAGGAATTGGATCACATGACTCTGGAGGTGGGAGAGCCCCACGACCAGCAGAGTCAGCTGGTGAGGTGAAGAGCCAGTAGTCCAAATTCCTGAGAACCAGGAGAGCTGATGTTGTAGTCCCCATCTTACGTTAGGAAAAAAGTCAACGTTCAAGTTCGATGGCAGGCAGGCAAGAAGAAGTCCCTCTTCCTTGGGAGAGGGTCAGCCTTTTTGTTCTATTCATACCTTCAACTGATTGGATGAGGCCCATCCACAATGATTGCAATGCTAATGTCATCCGAAACACCTCACAGAAACATCCAGAATAATGTTTGACCAAATATCTTGGCGTGCCATGCTTCAGTCAAGTTGACACATAAAATCAACCATCATCATCATAAGGATCCCTCGGTTTTCCGGAACAGCAGCAGTTCTGGGGATATGTTGGTTGGTTGACTTATGTTCCAGCTGCTCAAACCAGGGAGATCAGACCCAGAGGCTCCCCGCTCCGTCCCACTCCTGGATGGGGTTACCATGCACTTTCCCACCTGACTTGTCCATTTCTCCCTGTTTATGGAAGCTGAGAAATCCAGTTCGCTTCCACCTGAGAATAGAAGCTGGGTGGGAGGGGAGAGCCGTCCCAATCCCATGATGTGTGTCTTGTGTCATTATCGGATTTGCTGTTGCAGGGTTTTGCATATTTGCACCTTTGTTTACATTTCTTCCAGCATCTAAGTTCTGTGGGTGCGTGGTGACATGCTTTTCAGTTTATGGTCTTGTGCTCCTCTGCCTGGAGTAGTGCACGGTGTAAGTTGGCGTTTAATAATATTTCGAGTAAATACAATAGACCAAATTATATATGGATAATTTAACTATAAATAAAATAAACCCATTAGTTACGGTTGAGTTTTTGTTTTCTGTTGTAATCCGTGTATTAGATATACCCTCCCACCTACGACCCATCAAAGCCCGAGTCCATGAGCGCAGAGAAACTCAAGGCATCCCACATCATCTGTCCGCCCTGGGGCTCGTTCCCTCGTGAATCCCAGAGTGGGACCTGTGTGGGCCCTTCCAAAACGGCTTCGATAAGTCCACAATCACCCAGCGCATCAAGAACCTGGTAGCCGCGGAGGGAGACTGGGGGCCACGGAGGGCTCAGAAAGGGGCTCGCAGCGCTACTCTTCCCACTGGTTCAAACTCTCTTTGTCCTGTTCAGCTCTTCACCTCCTCCTTCCTATGTGAACCTCGTCCTGCTTCCCAGCACCCCACAGCCCTGCCCCCAGCCGTCCCCACCCCAACCTGGCCTGGTCTCAGCAGAGAGAGACCCTTTATGTAGCACGATGCACCTTCTGGGGGAGATATCTAGTTATGATTAGTATTTTTCCCGTCACAGTTCTTTTGGTCCATTTCCATATTTCCTAGTGTAGTCACAATGGACGCACGCGATTCGGTATTTAGGAAATAGTAAGTGCTAGTTTTCCAAATCCAGAGACGCCTGCACAAGTGGTTTGCCCAATCGTGGGAAGTGGTGGGGAAAAATGTGGAGCAGGTGGCTGGCTCCGCAGCCCGTGGCCTTGCCCCCGACGGCGCTGGCCGCCTCCAGTGCTGACTTCCTCTCCCATGTGGCGCCCGGCTCCTTCATGGCATCCCTGTGGCCCGGTCAGCCCGGTCCTGGTGCGTGCAGCACTCGGTTCCTCCCGGTCACCACCCGTCGAATCCACCACCACCGTCACCCGAGGCTCTGTCTTATCTCTGTCACTTACCATCCGGGTGACACTTCTTGGCCTGGAGCTTTCTTTTTCCATTGACCCTGCCCATTGCTGCAGAGTCCTGCCTTCCTCCGAAGCCTGGGACTGGTCCTTTTATGCACCAGATGCCCCCACGGCCCCACACCGCCCTCAGGCCTCGAGATCTGGCGGTGCTGTCCGTCCCAGTCAGCTCTCCTGGATGCTTTGACCCAAATGCACCGACTGTCCTGCAGAGGCTGGTGTGCTTTCATGCCCTGAAGCCCCTCCCGATGGTGGTCTTTGCACCTGCAATGCTCCTATCATATTTGTCCTCCTTTGAAAACATAAAAAGTTTTTAAGACCAAACGGATACATCAGATCTTGCACGAATGCTGTTGAGCCCTCGTACCAGAGGAATTCACTCAGCCGCTGTGATTCGCATCTGGCACTATGGTCCTTCTTTGGCCCTGGAGTAGGTGCTCCTGGGCCTGTCATGTTGGCCATGCTGAGAGCACCATCCTCTCCCCTCCCTGGCCTGGTGCAGGGCCTGGCGTACACACCAGCTCACATGGCTCCGGGTAGGGTGGTCAGGGCTGACCGTTGGCTCGCAAGGCATTCCGGTTGAGCTGCCTGGCATCTCCTCCCTCCTCCCCTCCCTCCTTCCTTCCCTCCCTCGGACTGAAGGGCAGGACAAGGTGCCACGGCTTCCGTGGACGCAGCCCACAGCCCATGATCCCGCCGAGGCTTGTAAAGCTCTGAACGCGGCCTCCCTCCGAATCTCCCCAGCCTGCCTCCTGCTGCGGCTCTCCCGTGTCTGCAACTTCACCGGGATCCCGACCCTACCTGCCCCTCATCCTTGGCTCTCTGCACACCGCTGGGAACGGCACAGGGGCTTTGTAAATGCTATCGGTAAGAAGGACTCCATAATTTATGACTGAAGATAGAGAGTAATTGCCAATGAGAATTACATACTAATAATCCAAATAGCTCTGAGTTCACCTTGAAGTCTCCCCCTTGACCTGTCTCTCAGCAAGGGGGACATAAAATCAAAGGTCGGCCGCGTGAGCAGGATGGCAGTGAGCTGTGAAACTTCACTGACAGCCCGGGATGGCCGATTATATGGATCAGAAATGCATTTCCAGAGGGCTCTTTCATCGCCGAGTGGGAAAGTAGGAACCGGAGCCTGTGAGTCCTTCGCTAGTCACATCCTCCCTTCGGGGTCTCCCAGGTGTCCCCGTGCTCCTGCGGCTTGGCTGGAGTCTTCTGCTGTCTTCCTGCGAGTTTGGTTTCAGGATGGGGACGTGAGCTCTTCCCTTTTCGGGTGGAGAAGCCAGGCCTTCCTGTTCACTGCTGGGTCAGGGACTCTTTGGGGAGCCGCCTGCTGGCTGGTGTCCTGTCCTACGGAGCGAGGGAACGTAGGCTCCAGCACTCTGACGTTGTCCGGAAGCATCTCGGGCCGCAGCGTCTGATTCAGGGCTCTGTCTAAACATTGGACGAAGGAAAGGCAGAGAAGCAGGTGAGCCATCTTCTGCCCTAAGTCGTAACCATGTCTCTGTTGCTCATTTGCACAAGTTCCTGGGGCCCAACACCAGCTCCCGTGCCCCTTCTGGGGATGGCCCCCTGCTTGCCGTGCTCCTCAAAGCCGCCAGCCAGGCTTAGAGGCCAAGGCTTGGGACTCGCTCCCCGCGCACTCGGGTCAGGCTCGGTGATGGACAGCTGGCGACATGCACTCGCGGTGCCCATACAACCCCTGAGCTCACGAATCCACACCAGTGGGCGGGGAGTCCTTCGCGCTCCCCTGC
>NW_023248749.1:0-2360 GCF_002007445.2 Ailuropoda melanoleuca | reverse complement strand
AAATAAATAAATAAATAATATCTTAAAATAAAAGAAATAAAAGCATTATGAGGTATGACAAGAAACACAGATTTAAGGGTAGACCTGCCTGAAGGAGCAATGGAGACTTTGACACAGAGCCCACTAAAGACTTAAATTTCATCCTGGACAGGAAAACATAGTTTTTATTTTATCTTTCCTCCTGTCTTCCCCTTTTCATTGACTTTCTCTGTTCATTTTAACTCCTGGCACTGCATCCCCTCCTCTACCCCAAACTGGCTCACTTTAAATGATTATTTTGTATGGAAAGAAGGTGAACTGAACAAGGAGACAGTGGTAAGTTAGCTAAAGAAGGGGTTAATTGAGGGAGATATATAGAATGATAAGGTAAGAAAGACCCTAAGCTCGTCAAAGTAGGTTTTCTCAAACTGCTCCTAACCAAGTAAAATAGTAAAAAATAAGACCACATATAAGAGGGTGGGTCTATGAAATCATTCCGCTGAATTCGATTCCCAGCTCCTTCCTGAATAGCCATACGCTTTCTAGCAAATTACTTAACCATATGAACTCAGTTTCCTCTGAATCTATAAAATGGGGATGATAATAGTACCTACCTCAAAGGGCTGTTCTCAGGATTAGTAAGGATTATACGCTTAATACCACGACTGGCACAAGGTAAAATTTCCATTAACCTTAGGAGTTATTTTTCTTTAAAATCAAGCACAGCAGGGAGAGACGGCCTAAGTGATAAATGCTTGTCATGAATATTATAGCACCACACTCGAAAGAAGAGGATCACTTTAACAGAAGCAGATAAGGCTGTACTGGCACTTCCGTTTTGAGCAAAGACCTTGNGAAGAGGATCAATTTAACAGAAGCAGATAAGGCTGTACTGGCACTTCCGTTTTGAGCAAAGACCTTGCCTACGCATGGAATTTAGACTGTCACAGCACAGCGCCTGGCAGCGGTAGGTGCTTTATATTTGCAGAACAGAAAAAAAAGAAAAAAANNNNAAAAAAAGAAAAAAAGAAAATGCCTATAAAAGTCTATTCTGGGAGAAACTTATTTCGTCCGTCCATGAGGGCCGCTGGGGATGACAGGTGGGGTCAGGCAGCGTTCTAAGCGACTCTAGGGACGCGAAGACAGCTCCCGCCTGCAAGGACGCGCCGGGGCAGAGGCTAGCTCGCCATTCCTCGGCCCATCCCTGGGGGAGTCACGGCGCTAAGTGCAGGGGCAGCGGCCTCACCTCCAGGCCTTCGCTGCTCGTCTTGTCTCCAGGATGGTATCGAGATCGGCGTCCATGCCAACAGAGGTGGTACCGGCCGCAGCCACCAGGCAGCGCCCCAGCCCGCGCAGTACACCTGACTCTGCGCGTAGCTCCAACGCTCCTCTCGCGGGCCGCCCACCAGCCCCTCCGCCCAGTCACTGCAGGCGTTCGGGGATCAGCCCCATATTTGAAAGCTTCTTCCGGGAGCGGGTGGGAAGTCCAAAGCTTCAGCCTCTGCGCTCCCGGGCGGCGTTCCGGAAGCCCCCCCCACTCCCAGCGTTCCGTGCGGAGACTTCGCCGCCATTGTTTGAATTTGAAAACGAAAACATCGCGGTACCGCGCGCAGGTTGGGCCGGCCAGACAGCTTTCTCAGGTGAAGAGGTGCGCCCAGGTGAGGAGGGTGCGAGGAAGGAGGTGGGTGACTGCGCACATAGGAGGCCTGAGGCTGGGAAACGGAGCTGGCAGTGTGAGTACCTTCCCACGGGGATCGCCATGCCCCTGAGGTTACTCTCAGGAACAGGGTTGTAGAGCTTTGGGTGCTCCTGGGGACCGTGGGCACCGCCTGCGCATCGTAGGGTTGAGCCATACTACTTGGGTTGTAGCTTAAATCTTGTCTCCACTGCATATCAGCTGAGTGAGACAAGGCAACCTATTTAATCTCCCTGGGTCATCTGTTAAAAGGGGTATTAATAATAGTACTTATTTTTCCCGGCTCTCGTGAAGATAAAATAACATGTAAAGTTGTTAGAAACAATGCCAGTATATGTTAGGCACCACGTGTTTGCAATCATTAATGTTTTTATTATTGCTTTTCTGCTGCTGTTGAGGCGCAGATCTCCAATGCCAAGCCTACTTTTCTGAATCCCCGAGGTGAGCAGTTTGCTTGGCCGGTGGTATGACCTCTTTTTACAGGGAGGAGCCCTGTCGTGGCCCTCAGTGTGTTTATTTCCAGGCTGCTGTCGGTGCCTGTGGCTTGCCCTCCTCGGCTTTGCAGTACCAAGCGGAAGGGGGCGTGTGTGGCGATTCAGTGACTGCTCTCATCCCCCTCTTTAGAATGTTTTCCTCCATCTCTTTCCACTTCCTGCTTCAGTGATTCCTGCCTGGTACACTCTCT
>NW_023248748.1:0-4608 GCF_002007445.2 Ailuropoda melanoleuca | reverse complement strand
CTCTCTCTCTCTCTCTCTCTAAAATAAATAAGTAAATCTTTTAAAGATATAATACACCTTCCTCATGAAATTGGTCATAAGGATTAAATGAATTTTAAGAGTTTGGCACAAAATTCATTTTTTAAAGCTCTCTCTCTCTCTCTCTACATATATATATATATATATTTCTTCAAGATTTATTTTAGAGAGTGAGAGAATACGTGAGTGGGGGAAGGGGCAGAGGGAGAGAATCTCTGAGCAGACTCCCCTCTGAGTGCAGAGCTGAACTGGGGCGCCAGGTGGGGCTCAGTCTCATGATCCATGAGATCATGACCGAATGGAAACCAAGTCAGACACTCAACTGACTGAGCCACCAGGCACCCCTGAAGCTATCTATTTTTAATAATATTAGTGAACAGGTATTATTTGACTAATATACTCCCCATCCTTCTGAAGAGTGCTACCCTCTCTCCCACTTTAAGGCCTGATCTAGCCTTGACCACCAGGCATCGGCAATAGAATCCATACTCTGCCGCCTGATCCAAGTCCTTAAATGCCTAAAGCTGCTTGTACTCAAAACCAAAAGAGTCCCAACTGATACAGTTAGTTGTCTAGTGCCAGTTCATTTTCTACCCACTACCAGTAGACACAATAAATGTAAAAAGCTGAGAATCAAACTCATCATTTTTACTATCTATTGATTCTGATAAATGACTCGAAAGAAAAGAGAACTTGCAGTTCGAAGTCACAATGAAGTTTTCCACGGGCTGAATGCTTTTTTCTTAGATTATTTTTGATGTAAAAATAGCTAATTTATTTGGTGTGTTAGAGTTTACACATAATTTCTATATTATTTGACCTACACATGGAACAAAAAAGTGCACAAAGAGATTGTTACTTTACAAAGGTCACACAAGCAGACACGTGGCAGATTCCCACATCTAATTTCCCGCATGCTCTTTCCAATTGCCAAAGTTCACAAATGATGAAGAAAAGGGTGCTGGATTTCAAGGGACACCAACACGGTAAGCTACTTACTGCGGATCTTTAGTTGGTCTTCCTTTTCTCTTCAGTGTTACCACTTTCTTGCAAGTTTTCATTTTTAACACCTCAGACTCTTCATATGGATGGATAGATTTTGTTTATGGCAAGAAAAATGCCACCATGTGCTCCCTCAGAAGAACTCTCCTGACAGGTATTTCGAGAGGAATTGTGAAACATTCTGGTAATTTGTGTAGAGCTGTTGGCATTTCTGCTTCACAAACTGGAGAAATTCATTTGGAAATCTTGCAAATTACTCATCTTGGAGAAAGAAAAGTGCTACATTCCAAACTTATAGTTTTCAAAACAAGCAACTTCTTTACTTTCCAATTGATTCCTACGTCCCTACTCACCCTTGCTCCTTGGGGTAGACCATCGTGGAGGCCCCAGTGCTCTACCTCACCTGCATCCACACCTTTGGCCCTTTGCACCTTCTCTCACTGAACAGACAAAGCCCTTCCCCCACTCTAGAAGTAGATTTCGTGACTAATAGGAGTGGAGATTGACTGCACCAATGGGGAGACCAAGCATCAAAACTTTGCATGCATTTGCATGCTTTCACTGTGCCCGGAATGTTGCTGCAAGAAAGACATCTCTGAACTAGCTGGATGGTCCTCAGAAGAGAATGAGAGATTTATGGAGCAGAGCTCCCAACTGAGGCCAGCCTAGCGCTTTCAACGGTCAGACCCCCAGACCTGAGCAACTTCGGCCAAGATCAGAAGGGCCACATGGCCACCCCCCCACTGTCGCTGATGCGGGAGACATAGATGTTACCCGCTAGCTATGCCTCTGAGGTTTCGTGATTGGTGGGTCTACAGAATTAATGTGGCTATAGGTGCAATACATGCTCTTAAACAAACTCATACATGCACGACTTTAACCCTAATCATAAACTCATTCAAACTGTGCAGATCCACATACCCTATTTTCCCCAGAGTCCCACAGACTATTTTCTTTACTAAGTCCAACATAAATATACCTCGGACACTCTAACTTTCAACTAGTTCAAAACAATTCTAGCTTAATCATCCCCTTGTGATGCTGAAATATTTTCTCCCTTTTTCTTTCTCTCTTGTTTTATCTTCAGGCCTGTGAGCATAAGAGCCCAGATATCAAAGAGACCCACAGCCCCTCAAAAACTCTTTGGACTCACCTGTTTCATAGAGTTGCCAGATAAAATACAGATTTCCCAGTGAAATTTGAATTTCAGACAAACAATGAATTACTTCCCTGGATAAGTATGTCCCATGCAACAGTTGGGTTATACTTACTAAAAAAATTAAAATTAAATTCAAGAAATTTTAAAGATTTATTTATCTATTTTAGAGAGGGGGGAGGAACAGAGAAAGAGAGAGAGAATCCCAAACAGACGCCCTGTTGAGCACAGAGCCTGATGTGGGGTTCAATGCTAGGACTCTGAGATCTTGACCTGAGCTGAAATCAAGAGTTGGATGCTTTAACCGACTGAGACACACAGGCACCCCAGAAATTCAAATTTAACTGGATGCCCTGTATGTTTCTTCGCTAAATCTGGCAACCCTACTGCTTCATGAAAATTTGGGAGGAGTAAATGGAAGAAAGGAGGAGCATGCACCATGTGGGGAAAAGAGAGGAGGCCCAGGCCCAGCTAAGTTAAGAAACCAGGAAATGGCATTATGGAAAAGAGTAGCCCAAACTTTGTTCTCTTTGATAGCTCGCCATCTGAAAAACCCTCCTGTAATGAATGGGGAAATGTTCATTGAAGAGTTCACGGGGAAGAAACCCTTTGGGTGACTTCTGTTGGTGAGTTTTAGATACCTTCAAATCATCAGGAAATAATACACATTAAGAAATTCTTCTAATGTCCTCATTAACCTTAGCATTTTGAACAATTGTTAAATCTAGGTGGGAAGTATATGGATTATAATTATATATGATTTTTACTTTTCCCCCAGATTTTTGAAATTATTAATAATAAAGTTGGAAAATGAATTACTGAGATACTCCTGTTATAGCAACCAGCTGTACTATACACATGTGGGAAATGAGAGATTTAATTTTTGGTCATTTGCTCCCCTTTCACCAATCAAGAATTTTAGGCAACTCAGGGGAAATGATATAATGCAAGTATTCATTTGACAAGAGCAACTTGCTGTTAGTAAAGTTTATTGAAGAGTTTGATGGTTAAGTGTTAACTATAAAAACATATACTCCACGATCTGATTGAACACAGCATTATTTGTATGAGGGAGGAGAGAAGTAAGGAAAATAAAATCTGTTAAGCACCATCTATGCATCGCTAATCTGCTGCGTGATCTGTGAAGTCAGTTTTATCATCCCATTTTTCACCCGAGCTTAGGGCCGCTAAGGAGTGTCCTCACCTAGGGTGGTGTTGAGCTTAAAGACAGATATTCGATTCCATGGTCAATTTTTCCACTATGCTCTGCTGCCTTTTTCCAGTCACAAATTTGCGCTTGAACAATCAACCATCATCAATTTTTTTTCTTTGCAACGAGCTACCTCTCATAGAGTATATCCCTAGCCTTTGTAACCTGATCTCTAATGCCTGAAACTGGGAACAATCAAAATGAAGTGACCAATATTTCTCTGCCATTTGAAACATGAAGGATGGATGTAAACTTGTACTCGATGTTGTGACACATCCCCACTAAAGATGAGTTGAGCACCTCACAGAACTGTGAGAGGAACTTTAGAAGAGAATGGCCCTTGCCCTCAAGGAGTTTAGAATCTCAGAGAGAGAAGTGGCACAGAAGTAGAAATATGGAGTAATACAATTCAGCAGTGCAGGAGATGTCCCAAAAGAACATCTGGTAGACGGAAGAGGCAGTGAAGGCATTATGAGGTAAAGAGGGACCGTGATCTGGACTTTCAAAGATGGACAAGAGTTGGTAATGTAAATACAGGAACAAAGGTGACCAAGCTGAAAATGTGAGCAGAGACTCTGAAAGTGGTGTGCATATGGTGAGTCTTGTTAACAGGGCTTACATTATTCCAGAGTGTTCATTTATTCAGTGAGCATTTGTTGACCATTCTCTTTCTACCAGGCACTGAGTGGAGTGATAAGGAACAAAGATGACTAAGACAAAATTACAGTCCTCTAAGAAGTTATAAATTAGTGAGAGCTCATGAAACATGATCATGAAAGAAAAGGATGCTAGAAAATTATGTTGCCTATTTTTCCACTAGGTCATTTGTCCTTCTGTTTTTGATTTTTGGGAATTCTTTCTATATTTTTGACACTAACCATTGTTCATTATATGCATTGCAAATATCTTTTTCATGCTTGTAGCTTATTGTTTCTCTTTTTCTTTTTAGAGAGGGAAAGAGAGGGGTGGGGAGGGGCAGAGGGAGAGGGAGAGAAAGAATCTTAAGCAGGCTCCATGCCCAGCACGGAGCTAGACTTGGGGCTCAATCTCATGACCCTGACTGAGATCATGACCTGAGCAAAATCAAGTGTCAGCTGCTTAACCAACTGAGCCACCCAGGTGCCCGTTTCCTATTCTTTGAGTTGTGTTTTTAATGAAAAAAAAATCTCATTAAAGTAATTGAGTAAATTAGTATTTTCTTTTATGATCAGGATATTTTTTT
>NW_023248747.1:0-5455 GCF_002007445.2 Ailuropoda melanoleuca | reverse complement strand
GAACACAAGAAGGGGGAGTGGGAGAGGAAGAAGCAGGCTCATAGCAGAGGAGCCTGATGTGGGGCTTGATCTCACAACGCTGGGATCACGCCCTGAGCCGAAGGCAGACGCTCAACCGCTGTGCCACCCAGGCGCCCCTGAAAAAGAAACTTCTTGAAGATAGCATCTCCAAACTTGAACATATAAAGACACTAACACCATCTGTGGCACAGACCTCTAGTACTGTATTGAGATTTACATTAATTAAAAAAGATATTAAATGAAGATGCATTTGACTCTCCCCCCATTTTTTGTAAGCCACTTTTTTCTTTTTTAAAGAGTATTATCAGAATAACAGTGTTTGCTCCAATACAGAAGCATCTGGGCCCATTTAAAGATCTGTGGCAGAGGTTGCAAACTGGCAGGCATTGAGTGAATTTGACTCACAGATGTGTTTTGTTTGGCTTATACAGTATGGGTGAAATATAAGATTTGGATCAGCATTTCACTTACAGTAACAACTGGCTGGGATTAAGTAGCATTTATTCCTTATGGACAAGGAATGCTATCTTCCTGAAATACTCCCACTGTTCCGTGTTGTTGCCACAGCTCCCACTGTTCCCTGTTGTTGACCCAATAATAAGGCCAAGTGGAGGTTACCATATCATTGTTCTTGTGCTTTTATTTTTCTTAAACTTAGCCCCCTCATTTACCTGTGATGTTTCCCAGGCTGTGGTATTTCAAGATGATAGACTAAATTTCAAAGATCTAAAGATGTTAAAAAAAAATCTGCCTTATGGTTGTTTTCTTAATTTAGTGTCTTCATTGGCTCCTCTGGCATGGAGCTGATATCACACAAGTAACCATGAGAGGTTGGACAGCAGCTCACATAGCTGCAATCAGAGGTCAGGATGCTTGTATGCAGGTAAGAATAACTTTGGTTACTTTTAAAAAGTCAATACATTTAATAACTTTAGCATAGTTTAGTTGGGCTATTCCTTTTATTCTAATAATTTGGCCCATAGATTTAGTTCTTTGTCCTAAACAAGTACTTACTGAATTCTGTGACTCAGATATTTGGTACCAAATACAGCTTGTGTAAGACTGGGGATCCTTTTATCTTTGAAGTAATTGGCTATCTGATGGGTTGTTTTAAAGGGATGTCGCAGACAAGATTATTTCCTTAATAGCTTGTCATACCTAAAATTTCTTATTTAATGTATTTCCTGGCCAGAGTTACACATTAATATGTACAGGATCTAGCTTATTAGATTAACTTGATATAATCGATGTACTGAAATAGACTGGAATTTGGAGGAATACAAAATTGTATAAGCAAACAGTTCCTGCCTCTAAGAAGCCTGAAATTCTATTTGGGATGACAGGCTCTCTACTCAGTGAGTTACAAAACAATACAAAGTACAGTCTATGATTACGGTTCTAATGATTAGAAGGATATAGAGAAATCATTAATGGAGGCAATAAAACTTCAACTAAGCTGAAAGGAACAGGTGGATTTCAGAAAGGTAAGGAGCAACGAAAAATGATTATCATTTTTTATGTGTGAATTACAGTTTCCCATACATCACTTCATTTAATACAACCATCTTATGAGTTCCCCTTTTTATAGCTAAAGAATCAGATTCAGAGAGTTAAGTACCTTGCCTAAGTAAGTGACAAAACCAGGATTTGAACCTAGATTTTATTCTATTAATTTCTATGCTGCAATTCTATGTGAAGTACTTGAATTGGAAAAATTAGGTGTGTTCGGGGGATAAACTATTATATGAATTTGACTGAGTGGTAGATGTTTTGTTGTTGTATACAGTTATGAATTAAGTTTGGATAGCCAGGTATGTAAAATGTCTTAGAAGTAGAATAAAGATTCATTTGTATAAGAGTTTTTATACGCATACTAATATATACTCTTACACATACATGTAACACACATATATACTTATGCATACATACACATGCATATGGACATTAACAGAGGAATGAAGTAATGAAAGCAGTATTTCAGGAAATTATTCTAAAAAGATGTATCTGGGATTACCTAGGATGAGAAGATAGTTTGGAGGCAAGAAGACCAGTTAAAGACTTTTGGTGTCATCACTACCCACAGAAGACTTTTGGTGTCATCACTACCCACAGAGGGAGAAGTCAGGTGGTGGCAGTGGGAAAGAAAGAAAACGATTGAAGACATCTTGCAAAGCAGGCGTTGACAGAGTAGAGTGAAAATTTTAAAGTTTTGAGGCAGAATGGCAGATACGGGTGACAACATGACAGGGAAATCTGAAAGGCAGGGGAGATGTGGGAGCAAAAATGTTGAATTCAATTTGGCACATGTTGTTTATGGGGCTTGTAGGTCATTTGGGTGCAGAAGGTCCAGGCAGTTGAAAGGGGTGCTAGAGACAAAGATTTCAGGAGTAATAAAGTATAGAGAAGAGAATAGACTATTGGAGAGTAAATGTTGAGGAATGTTACTAGTAGTGATGGTAGGAAGCAGAGAAATGAGTAAATAATTCAGAGGAGGAAGTCAGAGATAGGGGAGCCAGGATGCATTTGGCTGTGCAAATGAGGGAAGAAGGATTAGGCCGAGTGTCAGAGTTATGTGATGAAACTAAGGAAATGCCATTGGACTTGAGAGCTCACTACAAGGTGAGATTTGCTGTATTTCCGTGCAGTGGTAGGGATGGCACCTTGTTTGCAGGTCAATTTGAAGTTGAGGCATTGAGGTAGTAATTTGAGAAGCAGGCAGTGAAAGAGAAAATAAAATAGTTACTTCAGGGGATATCAGGGTCAAATGAAGTTTTACTTGATGCTTTCCTTCCTCTAAGCATTAGATCAAACCATTCCCATGGCTCTGATTGTCCTTGTCTTCCTCAAAGGGATCTTTTCATTCTCAGAGAATTTGTGGTACTTTTTTGGCACTATACTGTGTAGTTGTTGCTTATGAAGGACTGTTTTATATAATTGATTATCATTGTCTCTACATATATCCTAATTCCCTAATTTGACATGTTTTCATATTCCTTGTAGTGATTTTTAAAATATAGTAAATACTCAATATGTGGTTTGTGATGATTATTGACTAGTTTGTTAATTATGGAGACTATTCTTAAAGCTTTTGATATGAATTATGACTGAGTTTTTTGTGAAGATACTTGTAAATACAGGCTGGTTAAAAAAGAAGGTCTGAGGGAGTAAAACTAAAAAATATTAACTAATAGTTTGTGGGTTTTTTTATTATGTTCAGTTAGCTACTGTGTAGTACATCATTAGTTTTTGACGTAGTGTTCAATGATTCAGTAGTTGCGTATGACACCCAGTGCTCATCACAACACGTGCCCTCCTTAAACAGATTACTGGGTATATTATATAGAGGGGTGTGCTGTGTATATGATATAAGCCTTATACAGAAACCAGGCCAGTTGTAAATTCAGATGGAATCTCCTCAGATGTAGTTAGAAATTGATTTGGAGCTAGAACTAGTGACTTTAATAATGAAATTCTCCTACAGTATATTCAAAACCCAGCCAATAGAAGATTCTGTTTTTGAAATAGTGACAGTTTACTTTTCAGTTTATTAGCTTAACATTAAAGTATTTAACTTAGTGGTTATTAATCTCTGTTTCTGAAAAGCGTGCCTGATAAATTGTATGTACATGCTCAAATTAGAATGTGAAATAAGGCATTATAAATATCTCCTAGGCAAGGTTAAAAAGGATCTCAAGCATTTTCTTAGAATTAGCTAAGAATTTCTCATATTTTGTCTGTGGCACATGTATAAGAACTTATATAATAATGTAGCTCTAGATTGATAAATTGCTTGCCTATTATACATCTGCATTTATGATTTAACATATGTATTTATGTACACTCACTGTTATTTCTCGATTTTTAGGCTCTCATAATCAATGGGGCAAATCTGGCAGCTCAAGATGATTGTGGATGCACTCCTTTACATCTTGCTGCAACACATGGACGTTCTTTCACTTTACAAATAATGCTCCGCAGTGGAGTGGTGAGAGATTCCTGTTAATATGTGAGAATGTGTAATCATATACAGGGAATAGCATTTGGTAGCCTAGTTCTCTCTTCCTGACTTTTTAAATCCCTTATATGACCTTGGGGGAACTAATTTGATCTCTTTCTTTAGCTTTTCCGTCTTTAAACATAGGAGCAATAATTTAAATAAAGCTTCAAAAAAACCCAGTTTAGCAGTAACAAGTATTTCAGAGGCTATGGGTTCCTCATGTCAGTTCAGAGTTTAACTGGGAAGATTCTGAAGCTTCCAAACACATTTCAACCAGTGATTGTAAATCTTTCAGAATTTCTGTGCATTTACCTATTTGTTTTATAACTTATTTCATACACTAATTTAGAAAGTGATTTTTATCTCTGGAAATTTCTTTCTTTTTTTTCTTTTTTGAAGATTTTATTTATTTATTTGAGAAAGAGAGAGAGTGAGTGCACACATGAGTACAGGGTGCAGGGGGAGAGGGAGAAGCAGATTTCCTACTGAGCAGGGAGCCTGATGTGGGACTTGATTCCAGGACCCTGAGATCATGACCTGAGCCTAAGGCAGATGCTTAACTCTCTGAGCCACCCGGGTACCCCTATCTCCAGAAATTTCATTCGTTGTGATACTTATTTTTAATATTATCCAGTGGTTGTAAAAAATAACTATAAGAAAAGAACTACCTATATCGAAGACATTATGGTAAGAGTTGCTGTTTCTGTAGTTAGAGAAAAAGTGAAGGGCCTATTATGTATCTTTTTTTTATTAACTCTTTATGCTTTCAAGGATATGATTGGATCATTTGAATCCATCCCTTACATTTTAATGGTCAGAAGCCTGTGACCAGTAAAATGACTAGTTAAGTTCCCCTTTTTTTGAAGATTTTTAAATTTATTTTTAAAGATTTATTTATTTATTTTAGGGAGAGAGCATGAGTGGGAGGGGCAGAGGGACAGGGAATGGGAATCCCAAGCAGACTCTTTGCTGAACATGCCGCCGCATGTGGGGCTCGATCCCACAACCCTGAGATCACGACCTGAGCTGAAACGAAGAGGCTGATGCTCAGTGGACTGTGCCACCCAGGTGCCCGTGATTTATTTATTTATTGGAGAGAGGGAGGGGTGGGGTGTAGGGGAGAGAGAGAGAACCCCAAGCAGACTCTGTGCTAAGTGTGGAGCCCACCTCGGCCAGATTGCACAACCTGAGACCACAATCTGAGCTGAAACTAAGAGTCAGGAACTGAAATGATGCACCACCCAGGCACCCCTGGTTAAGTTACTTTTTATTTTTTATTTATTTATTTATTTATTTTTCCACTTTAAAACTTAATAGTTTATTAACGTAGAAACTACTGCTGCAAGCTCGTAGAGGGACTAAGTTATTTTTCTTTTTTTTTTAAATTTTATTTTATTATATTATGTTAATCACCATACAGTACATCCCCAGATTCCG
>NW_023248746.1:0-5426 GCF_002007445.2 Ailuropoda melanoleuca | reverse complement strand
TATCCAGCTCAACTCAGGGGACCGGCTGAAAAAGGGGTCCCCTACTCCTCCGCCATCTTAACCTCCCTTCTGGAGAATTCTTTGACTTTGACGAAGTCCTTAGAGAATTGTTACAGGTAAGGTTTTAAGAACCTGAGCTCACATACTAAAAATCACAAAAAGCATGGGGAACATCACTAGTGAAATAACAAATAATATAGTCTTGCTGAAGATTTCAGATGTAAGAATTATTGGATCAGTATAAATAAGAATGTTTAATATGTTTCAAGGAATAAAGGAAAGGATTAATATGAGTGAAGAGTAAGAAATTATAGAAATGACCAGGCAGATCTGGAAAAGGACCAAATAGTATTTCTGGAGATGAACAGTATAAATTTATTAGACAGTTTAACAGCAGATTATATACAGTTGAAGAGATAATTAAATTGATACGGACAGATCTGAAGACATTATCGAGAATGAAGCACAGAGAGAGATGGAAAATAGGAGCAGATAGGGATGTGGAGGAGAGACAATGTAACCTGTGACCAGCCAGAGTTCTGAGAGGAGAGCGAGTGGGACAGAAACCACATTTGAAGAGAGAATGGCTGAGAAGTTTGCCAAACTTGTTTACTTAATGTGGGAAGTCCACCTGCTTGTAAGCAAGATGAAAGAAAAGAGGTCTCTCCTTGGACACATTGTAGTGAAAACCACAGAATGTTAAGGATAGAGATGGTCTTAGAGGCAGGCAGACAGCAAAGATATGGCTTCAGGGAGTGGCACTTCGGATGCTAGCGGACCCTCCATGGCAACAGCGTCCCATCTTATGCTGGGACAGAGTAGCTGCTGACCCCAGTGTTCATGGGTCCTCCCCCAACAGATGTTCTTCAGAGCAGGGGTAACGTGGAACTGAGACTGTCTCCACAGCCCTCCCCTGGGAGTATGTCAGGAGGAGTGTGGTCTCAGATGGCAAGTATGTGAGAGAGAGTGAGGGCCAGAGGGAGAAGCACATGTGTGGGTAAGTCTAAGCAGATGTGGACCATATGAAGCAAACAGAAAACCAAAGCCATGGGGTTAGAACGCCAGGAGCGAGACCGCAGCAGGGGCACTGGGTGGAGCCAAGCAGGTCACTGCTTTATGAGTGCAGTGCTGTCCAGGGGTGGCGGGGGTCAGCGGGAGTGTAGCAGGGATGGATGACTCCGGACTTCGATGGCTCAGGTGTGGGTTAATATGTAGATAATAGAAGCAGAAATTACACCCATAAGTAACATGAATACAGGATAAACTGGAATGTGAAAAGTAATTCAAAAAGTGGTGAAAGAGAGAAAATAAAAAACAACAGGATAAGAGAAGTGACCAGCCCAGGTGTGCTTGCAGTGACAGGAACCATAAATGGGCTCCACGACCCACTTAAAACAGTAATGTCAGACTGGGTTTAAGACGATCATTGACAAAATACTCGTTGTTTATAATAGTTCCAGCTGGGACTTGAGAGTACATAAAGGTTGAGAGTAAAAGGAAAACATACCAGGCAGATTCTTAGCAGTTCATCAGAAGAATATAACAACTGTGCATTTATATATGCACTTCCTAATACAGTCTCAAACTAGAACAAAAAACTCGAGAGTTTTGAGTTATAAAGCAGATCTCAACAAATTTCAGATGATCAGAAGCATGTGGAATATCTTCTTTGACCACAGTACAGGGAAGTTGGAAATTAGTGACCAAAAAAATTAGTAGAATCCCATATCTAGAAATTGAGTAACCCATAAGTAAAAGAAATCATAATAGAAATCAGATATTTTGAACCGAACAATAAAAATATCATATATCAAAAATGATGAAATGCATCTAAGTAAGTATTTAGTAGAAATTTTGTTAGTAAGGAGGAAGGCAGAAAATTCATGAGCTAAAATCTACCACAAAGATTTTTTTTAAAAATTGAAACAACCCAAATAAAGTACAAGGAGGAAAATAAAAAAGTAGAAATGAACGGGTTATTACTAGCAGGTTCCACGGCAGGTTTGAACTGGTGGTGGAAGGCATCAGCAAACTGAAGGCTGGACCAAAAGAGACCATCTGGTCTGAAGGATAGAAACAGAAAAGAGTGAAGAAAGTGCTGGAAGCTCAGAGGCCTGTAGGGCACTGTGGAGCCTACCAATGTGTGCAGAGTCCCTAGAGGAAATTTGAGAGAGAAACGAACAGAAAAAGCTATTTGAAGAAATGATGTCTGAAAATGAAGAGCGGTCTATACACCCAAGAAGTGCAGTGCACTCCAAGCGGGGGAAACACAGATCTGCATCGAGACGTATCACAGTCCAGCAGTTCCGAGAAAACCTCTTGAAATCATCAAGGGATCCGCAATAAGATGAGCAGCTCCCCGCTCGTCGGAAACAGCGGTCATAATGCAGGGGGACAGATTTGTCAAAGTTCTGAGAGGAAGGACTGGGTACCAAGAATTCTGTGTCCAGCTGAACTATTCTCCAGAAGTGGAGGTGAGCTCCAAGCCTGGATAAACAAAGACTGAGGGGTTTTACTGCTAGTAGACCTTCTTTACCAGAAAGGGAGTTCTTCAGGCTGGCAGAACATGACAGCGGGACATACCCTGATCCTTGCCGGGTGCTGCATGTGACACATGGGGACGGCTGGGGTTTCAGAGCGGCTCTCTGTCCAAACTGCTGCTTGAAAGACTTCTAGCAAAAATGAGACCTCTTATCTCACTCCTGGACACTTACTGAAAAGAATTAAAAATAGGATCTTGCAGAGCTCTTTGTACAGCCATGTTCATGGCAGCGTGACTTACAACCGCCAAAATAGGGAAGCAACCCAAATGCCCGTCAGCGGCTGGATGGGCAGAAGAGAGCTGGGGTACGCACAGTGGGACCTTGCTCGGCCACAGAACAGAAGGACATCCTGGCCCCTGTGGCAACATGGTTGAAGCTTGAGGACGTTATGCTGAGTGAGGTAACCTGGTTCTGGACAGACAGATGCTGCATGAATCCACTCATAGGAGGTATGCAAAGCAGTCATACTCAGAAAGCAGAGGTAGAATGGTGGGTGCCAGCGGCAGGAGAAGGAGAATGTTTCATGGGGAAACGGTGTCAGACTTACAGAATAAACAGAGTCCTGGAGACAGACGGGCGGTGGGGATGGTGGCACAACAGTGTGAATGGACTTAGCACCACTGACCTGTACCCTTGAAAATGGTTAACAAGGTAAGTTTTATGTTCTGTAAATTTCACCGCAATAAAACAATAAAACACTTGAAGGGTCAGTTGTAGAAGTGTAGTAAAGCCACGTGGGGACATAGTCGTCGCAGATCGTTGCCCGGAGACATAGCTTCCCCAGACTGTGTAAACATGCCCTGATTTATATGAGGCATACATACACGAAATGGCATATTAAAACCCGCCACAACTTTGACTCCCCTCATCTGTCCGTGTTTGCTGCTCTTGCCCGTGTTTGAAGGCTCAGCTCAGGTCCTACGGCGCGGGAGCCTTCTGCTGTGGCCCTAGTCCACAGAGTGCTCCCGCATCTTTGGTTTCCCTTTTACTTGGAGACAATTTAACATTTTCTTGTTCTTTTGTTTCACAAATGCCAGTTATCTCCAACTAGACCGTGAGGGTTTTTTTTGGTAGGAACCAGATCTTAGGTATCTTTGGAATTCCTGTGATCACAAGCCTTCCTCTCCCAGGGCCCCTCAGCTATGGCGTCCGGCCCACAAACCGTGGAAGCAGCCCCTCGCAGTGCAGTGTTGCCGGAAGCTGAGGTCCGGTTTCCATCAAGCCGTGGCTGCCCCGCCTGCAGTGCTCATCTTGCCTCCGTTCAGGGTCTGCTTTCCAGTTCTCCACTAGCCCAAGCCTGACTGGGTCTCAGGATCTTCTGAATCCATGCCACCTTTTCCTCAGCCCCTGGGGCCCTTTGCCATGGCCTGCAAGCAGTTAGCTACCCACATCTGGCCCAGCTTCGCCTGCAGACCCCTCCTGTTCGGCACCCTCCTTGGGGTGATCACACAGCCTAGACTGAGGCTGGTGGTGGCATGATTGGCCTCTGGGCTGGAAAGTTAGCCCTTGACTCAGTTTCTTTGGGCCTGTCACCCTGGTTGCCCACTATGCTCCTGTCCTCGTCCCCTGGAGCAGGCCTTCTGCACTGGCCACCGGTCAATGAGGGACCCGCAGTGCCAGGTGATGGTCTCTGTGATGGGAGTGTGAGTAGAGGAGGATGGAGCCTTCCTTGCAGACTTTTCTGGCTAGAGCTGTGAAGAAGAGTACTTCTTCCCCTCTGGGCCGCAGAACCACGACGAAGGCGGGTCTGTGCTGCCCGCAGTGGGGTTCCTGGCCGCCCGGAGGAAGTCTACCTGTGCTGTCCGTCACTGAAGCCAGGGTAGAGCTGCGGAGACAAGAGATGCCAGCAGGAACCCTGCAGTTGGTCCACTTCATCCTTTCCTTCCAAGTCCTGAGTCTTTAGCTTTTTCTCACATTTCAAGGTACTCTGGGAGCTTCTGTGAATCACTCATTTTGTTTTTCTTCAGTTAGTTTAAGCCTCGTTTTCCTTTCGGTCAAGGCCACCTACCTCCCTCCTCCAGCCCACACCTTGATTCCACTTCGTCTTTTTCCATGGCACCTGTCACCTTTGACATAAAGCACCATTTCCCTCGTTCTGTTGGGGGTTTGTTGTCCGTCGTCCACACTGAAATGAAAGCGCTAGAGGGCAGGGGTCTTCATTTGGTTCACAGATGGAACCTGGCGCCTTTAACATGTAGGAGGTCCTCAAAAACACGTCTCAAATGAAGGAATGAAAGACCAGTTGGCGTGAAGCTCTGTATCATCTCAGGGATGAAAAGCCATTGTTTAAAATTTGGTTCTATCACAGAGAAGATGGAGGGTTGGTTTGTATGTCTCTGCGTTATGTACACAGAGGGAGGCTGAGAGGTTTGGAGGCTAGGGAAAGTTGGGCTGCGTGACCTCAGTGTCCCCGCTGGCCCAGGTATGTGGCCTTGCAAGAGCACTGTCTATGTAGAGGTCCTGGTGAGCTGCATCTCTGTTATGTGAACAGTGACGATAACCATGTGATCGAAAAGCAGAATGTTTATGCCTTTATTTACAAAGGGTTTTTAAAGATTATTTATTTATTTATTTTTATTTTAAAAGATTTTCTTATTTGAGAAAGAGAGCAAGTGTGAGTGAGAGCATGAGTGGGGGGGAGGGGTAGAGGCAAAGGGAGAGGGAAAGCAGGCTCCCCACTGAGTGGGAAGCTCGATGCAGGACTCAGTCCCAGGAGCCCCAGGACCATGACCTAAACTGAAGGCAGACGCTTAACTGAGCCACCCAGGTGCCCCTACATAACACTTAATAAGGAACATAATTTAGGGGCGCGTGGGTGGCACAGCGGTTAAGCGTCTGCCTTCGGCTCAGGGAGTGATCCCGGCGTTATGGGATCGAGCCCCA
>NW_023248745.1:0-5365 GCF_002007445.2 Ailuropoda melanoleuca | reverse complement strand
TGCTTCTTCCTCTCCCACTCCCCCTGCTTGTGTTCCCTCTCTTGCTGGCTGTCTCTCTCTTTCTGTCAAATGAATAAATAAAATCTTTAAAAAAAATTGTTTTCAGATTAAAAGTGACAGTCAGGACTTGTTTGCAAGCTCATTTCTCTGTTGCCTTAGTAACAGAATTGTGCATCTCTAACAAATGCTGAATTTATGTAAGTGTTGTAAAACATCTTTTAAAATTAAGTATTTTAAAATTTTAAGTGAAATTGATGGAATATCATAATAAGGACATTGCTTCAAGTGGTTAAAAAGGCTGAATACTGAAGTTTTATTAATACGCTTGAGAACTAGTACTGGTTTTGAAATCGTACTCTCCATAAGCCTCTGTCTGGAATACTGGTCTCCGTAAACTTCTTCAGCTGTGTACACACCCCTTCCACTGCAGATGCGTGCACAGCATCCGCAGACTAGCTTGGATGCCCCCCTCCCCGCTCTGCATTCACATTGTCCTGCTCTTTAAAGACAAGAATTGTGTCTTAATCTGTGTCTCCAGTGCTGAGCACCTTGGCTGCAACCTAGCAAGTTTTTGATAAATGCATTTCTAATCAGTTTAGAACCAGTAATCATTAATGGTTACTTGGGTATCATTTGGATTTGGCATCTAATGAGAAACTAGTATAGTATATTCCTTTGTTCTTATTAAAAGCCCAATACCGTATTTCCCTTGGGAGCTATTTTGCAATGGGACAATTCTGAGCTGCTTTGCGTGTGTTCTCTTGCTCAATAGGTACTTTTTGCCAAGGACAGGCTCTACTCAAAGCAATGACTCAAAATATTAAACCAACCTGAAAATGGGTTCATGTCACTATTTCCTCCTCTCTCGTGATTCCCTATCTCTGTGTGTTGGCAGCAGCCTCCTCAGAATGTAATGCTGCTCTGTATCGTTCATTAACCCTGCTCTACACCATGTGTGGCCTCTTTTTTTTTTTTTCTTTACCAAGATCAAGAATGTTAACTGCTTAGGAGGCAACATGAAATTTTTTGCCTCTTAGATCTCAAGTATATTATTTTTTAAATTGCTGTTTTAAAACTCTCAAATGGGCATATGTATCATTTGTATTATAGATCATTTGGTACAACTCTGTGTTTTGAAATTCTTAGATGTATTTATATACTTATTCATGTTTAGTGACTATAATCATTGAACTCCTTCTTGTTAATCAGCTTTTTAAAATAACAGCCTTATTGAGATACAATTCACATACGATAAAGTTCACCCTTTTAAAGTATGCATTCACAGAGTTGTGCAACCATCACTACTCTTTTAGAATATTTTAATTGCCCCCAAAAGAAACCTTATGTCCAATAACAGCCTCTCCTTTTCTCCCTCCTCCCATCCTCTGGCAACCACTAGGCTACTTTCTAAGTGGGTGGATTTGCCTATTCTAGACATTTATATAAGCAGAATCATACAGTATGTGGCCTTTCGGTCTGGCTTCTATTTATTGTAATGTTTTTGAATATCCGTCATGTTGTAGTATCTATCAGTATTTTGTCTATCTTTAGGGCTAAAAGTATTCCATTGCATGGCTATACCACATTTATTCATTCATTAGTTTTGATGACATTTGGGTTTTTACCACTTTTTGATTTACTATCACCAGTCCTGCTGTGCATATTCATGTACAAGTTCTTGTGTGGACGTATGTTTCATCTCTCTAGGGTACATCTGGTAAATATGTCAATGAGTACAGTTGCTGTGTCCTGTGGTAACTATGATTAACTTTTGAGGAATTGACAAATGGTTTTGCAAAGTGCACCATTTTATGTATTAGGGTTCCAATTTCCCTACATCCTCACCAATACTTATTTATCTTTTTAATTTTAGTCATTCTAATGTATGTGAAGGTGGCGTTTTTGAGGGTTTGATTTGCTTATCCCCGAGGACCAGTAATACTGAACATCTTTTCATGTGCTAATTATTGGCCACTTGTATATCTTCTTTGGAGAAATGTCCATTCAGGTCGTTTTTTGATTTTTGTTTTTGGTAGGCTGCATGTCCAGCGTGGAGCCCAGCGTGGGGCTCGAACTCACCACCCTGAGACTGAGACCTGAGCTGAGATCAAGAGTCGGATGCTTAACCGACTGAGCCACCCAGCTCCCGTTTGCCCATTTTTTATTGAGGTGTTTGTCTTTTTTGTTATTGAGTTGTAAGAGTTCTTATTTATTTATTTGTTTGTTTTTAAAGATTTTACTTAATAAGAGCTCTTTTTTAGATAAAAATCTTTTATCAGATATGAAATTTGCAAACATTTTCTCCCATTCTGTGATTGTCTTTTTACTTTCCTTATGATGCCCTTTGATGCTTTTAGTTTGATGAAATTCAAAATTCAACATTTATATATTTTTTCTTTTGACATTGTGTTTTTGGTGTCCTATCTAAGAAATAATTGCCTATCTAATAATTATCCTATTTAAGAAATAATCCACGGTCCTGTAGATTTATTCCTGTGTTACATTTTGAGTTAATTTGTGTATGAAGTAGGGGTCAAGTTTCATTCTTTTGCTTGTGTATATTCAGTTGACTCAGCACCACTTGTTGAAAAGGCTAACCTTCATTGAATTGCTTTTATGCCTTTGTCAAAGATTAATCAAATTGTATTATCACCCTTGTTGAAAATCAATTGACCACAAATATAAGGGTTTTGTATTTTTGAAATCTCAGTTCACTTCCATTGATATGTACCGGTACCAGATTGTCTTGATTACTATAACTAGTACATTTTAAAAGTGAGAAGTAGAGATCCTCAAACTTTATTCTTCTTTTTCAAGATTACTTTGGCTGTTCAGGGCTTTTTGCATTTCTGTGTGAGTTTTAGAGTTCGCTTGTCAGTTTTTGCAAAGAAGCCAGCTGGAGGGGCGCCTGGGTGGCTCAGTCAGTTAAGCACCTGCCTTTAGCTCAGGTCATGACTTCAGGGTCCTGAGATCACCTTCTGCATCAGGCTCCCTGCTCATCGGGGAGCTTCCTTCTCCCTCTGCCTGCCACTTCTGCTTGCTTGCTCTCTCTCTGACAAATAAATAAAATCTTTAAAAAAAATAGAAGAAGCCAGCTGGAATTTTGATACTCATTGTTTTGAATCTATAGACTTAATTTGGGAGTTACTGCCACCTTAAAAATATTAACCTCCAATCCATGAACATGGGATGTCTTTCTGTTTATTTAGGTCTTCTTTAATTTCTTTGCTGTGGTGTTGTGTTTTCAGTATATGAGTCTTGTACTTCCTAAGTATTTTATCCTTTTTGATGTTATTGTAAATGGAGTTATCTTAATTTTATTTTAGGATTGTTCATTATTGGTTCATTATTAGAAATACAATTGATTATTACATATTGGTATTGTGTTCTGCACCTGCAACCTTGCTGAATTCATTTATTGCTTCTGGTAGGGTGGTTTTATTTTTTGGCGTATTCCTTAGAATTTTCTGTATACAAGATTGTGTCATCAGTGAATGTAAATAGCTTTCTTCTTCCTTTACAATATGAACGAAGGCTTTTTATTTCTTCTCTTGCCTAAGTGCTCTGGCCAGATACTCCAGTACAGTGTTGAACGGAAGCTGTGAGAACAGACATACTTATTTTTCTTGACTTTAGAGGAAAGCATTCAGTCTTTCACAATTAAGTATGATGTTAATTATAGACTTTCCTAGATGCCTTTTATCAGGTTGAGGAAATTCCCATTTTGTTGCTATTTTTTTTTTTAATCATGAAAAGATGTTGGATTTTGTGAATATTTTTCTGGATCTGTTGAGATGATCATGTGTTTTTTGTCTTTTATCCTGTTGTGTAGTATATTGATTGATTTTTGTGTGCTAAATGAACCTTGCATGCCTGGGATAAATCATACTTGCTCACGTGTGTAATCCTTTCTATATACTGCTGGATTTGGTTTGTTAGTTTGTTATGAAGGATTTTTGTATCTGTATTCATAGGGATATTGGTCTGTCCATAGTTTTTTGTTTGTTTTTTTCTGTGATATCTTTGTCCATTTTTTAAACTGTGATAAAATATACCTAACATAAATTTACCATTTTAACCATTTCCAAGTATAGTTCTGTGGCAGTAAGTACATTCCATTGTTTTACGACCATCACACCATCCATCTCCAGAATTTTTTCATCTTCCCAAACTGAAACTCTATACTCAGTAAACAGTAACTTCATATTCCCCCCTGCCTTCAGCCCTTGGCAACCACCATTCTGTTTTCTGTCTCTATGAATATGACTGCTCTAGTTACCTCATATACATGGAAATACAGTATTTGTCCTTTTGTGACTGGCTTATTTCACTTAGCACTGATGTCTTCAAGGTTCATGCATGTTGTTGTAGCATGTATGAGAATTTCCTTCTTTTTAAAGACTGAGTATACTATTGCATGTATATACCACATTTGGTTTATTCATCAAGCATCCATCAATGTGAAGTATCTTTGTCTGGTTTTAATATCAGAATAATAATGCCCTCCTAAAATAAATTGGTAAGCATTCCCTCCTTTTCTTTCTTTCTTTTTTTGGGGGGTGGGGGAGAGTGTGAAGGATTGGTGTTAATTCTTCTTTAAGAGTTTGATACAATTGATCTGTAATGGCATCTGGCCCTGGGCTTTTCTTTGTGGGAAGCTTTTGATTACAAAGCACTCCATTTTCTTGGTTATAGGTCTTTTCAGGTTTTGTTTCTTCTTGAGTCAGTTTTGGTGGTTTATGTCCTTCTAGGAATATATCCATTTCATCTAGATTATCTGGTTTGTTGGCATATAATCATCAATAGTATTCTTTACAGTTGTTTTTATCTCTGTAAGATCAGTGTTGATATTCTCTTTTGTTCCTGATTTTAGTAATTTGAACCTTCTTTCTTTCTTGGTCAGTCTGGCTAAAAAAAAATTTTTTTTTAAGATTTTTTATTTATTTATTTAACAGAGAGAGACAGCCAGTGAGAGGGGGAACGCAAGCAGGGGGAGTGGGAGAGGAAGAAGCAGGCTCCTAACGGAGAAGCCTGATGTGGGGCTCGATGCCAGATCTCTGGTATCACGCCCTGAGCCGAAGGCAGACGCTCAATGACTGCGCCTCCCAGGCGCCCCATAAAAATTTCTCCTTTTTGTTGATTTTTCAAAGAACCAACTTGGTTTTATTGTCTCTATTTTTTCTATTCTTTTATTTATTTCCACTCTAATCCTTATTATTTCTTTGCTTCTGTTTCCTTGGGTTTAGTTCTTTTTCTGGTTCCCTAAGGTTCATGATCAGGTTATTGATTTGAGATCTTTCTTCTTTTTTTTTTTTTTTAAAGATTTTATTTATTTATTTGACAGAGATAGAGACAGCCAGCGAGA
>NW_023248744.1:0-5336 GCF_002007445.2 Ailuropoda melanoleuca | reverse complement strand
GACCCCCACCACCCCAGAGCCCACCACGAACCCCAGTATGACCCCCACCACGACCCTCACCACCCTGGAGCCCACCACAACTCCAACCGCCCCCACCACCCCGGAGTCCACCATGAGCCCAATCCTCTCTGAACTGACCACATTCTTCAAGATGCCAGAATTAACCTCACTGTCTGCTATCTTGGAATACCCAGCCCCCACCTCACCAGCCCACCTCCCAAAGGCCCACGAGGTGGTTCAAGGGAATTTGGAGAGCTCCAGAAATGACCCTTTGCTCAGCCCTGACTTCTGCTGTCTCCTCTCTCTGGGCTTCTATATTTTGGGTCTCCTCTGGCTTCTGTTTGCCTCTGTGGTCCTCATCTCGCTGCTGGCCTGGGCCCGGCACGCAGAGCCACAGGCGCTGGCCACAGCCACGCACACCACGCACCTGGAGCTGCAGAGGGGAAAGCAAGTGACCATGCCCCGGGCCTGGCTGCTCTTCCTTCAAGGGTCACTCCCCACTTTCCGCTCTAGCCTCTTCCTGTGGGTGCGGGCCAATGGCCGCATGGGGCCTCTGCGGGCAGGACGGCGGCCCTCAGCCCTGAGTCTGGGTCGGGGTCAGGACCTGCTGGGAACAGTGGGCATTAGGTACTCTGGCCACAGCCTCTGAGGGTGGGTGGTTTGGGGACCTGCAGAGGCTGTGATGGGCTTTCCTACTGGGATCTAGCTGGGGGGAGGGGTGGGCAAGGAGCACAGGGTCCGGGGTCTTAGCTGCTTTTCCTTTATCAGAAGCCGCCTCTTCCTACCACATGCACAACCTCAGTGAAGGATCAGGGGTGAAGAGCGGGGCGGGCCCTAGAACAAAGCTCCCGATGCTGCAGGAGAGGGTTGCAAACCACTAGGTTGTTACCATCACCTTGGGGGAAGTCTGGAAACAGCAAAGGGAACGTAGCAGGAATCTCACACCCATGTACCAGAGGGAGCTGGGAAAGCGCTGTATCAAGATGGGAGGCCTGATAGTCCCTGGGGAAGCAGAAACACGGTGGTTTTCTTTTCTTTTTCTCTGCTGGACATTTCTAGCTATACAGCCTTGCACGTTATTTGTGGAATAAAAAAAATAACTTAAAAAAACTGGAGTTTCCTTTAGAGGCGAAGTGTCCAGGGCACCTGTCGTTCGCACGTCCGAAGCCCCACCTGCCCCACCTGAGTTGGATCAGTCGCCCACAAAAGCTCACCAGTCTGCACCCCCTGCTGGGGTGCCCCCTCTCCTCCTGGGGGGCCGACCACCAGGCCACCTCAAAGACTACCTCCAGCTCAAAACCTCTAAGTCTCCCTGGAGTGGCCACTGCCGAGGCGTACCTGCCCGCACCTGCGGCCTCCCGACCTGCCCAGCGGCCAGGTGGGTGTGGGCCTGGCGGCTTGGGCCACTGTGGTGGGTTTAACTGATGACCAAGCCGTTCTCACTCAAGTGTCCTGCTCGCACTCTAGAACCCACTTCTCGCCAGCTCCCCTAGATTCCGCCGTTTCCCCTCACCATGCCAGGCACGCTGTCTCCCCTGTGCCGTCTCCAGCCCAAACCAAGGCCTGGGGCCCAGAGAATGCGGTGGAAGCTGAGCCTTCCTGGGTTGAGAACCCCCTTCTCCAGATGGTGTGAGCCTGAAAAGCTGACTGCTCCTCTCCTGCTTGAAGTCTCCCCTGGAGAGAGGACAAATCTGGAGCTTGGCCTTCAGGGGCCTGTACCCACTCACCCGGCTGACTTCTTATGACAGGTGCTCCACGACCCATGCTCCCGCTATTGCAAGCTTCGAGTTCACCTGCCTCCCCCCTCCCCCCCGCCCGCCCTGCCCCGGGGTTTCCCCTCTGAGGCTTTGCTCTCCCGTCGGGTAGGTGCCACCAGGACGGCTCTCGCCAGGCTGGCCCAGGTGCCTCTCATTACCCTGCAGCAGCCCACTGCTCCACTCTGCCCCCGGGCCATCTTCCCCTCTGCACTTGGAACCTCTTAAGGATAACGCCCAGGCTCCTGGTGTCTCAGAGCAGCCACTGTGACCCAGGCCAGCAACCGCCCAGAGTAAGAGGACGGGCAGAGGTGGGGGGGCCCAGCTGGGGCGCCGAGCTGCCGAACTCCTCTCCTCCTCTCCTCGTCCTGAGGAGGCTCTGCCAAGGGGACAGTTCCCACCTGCCACCTGCCTGTCCCCTGGCCTGGCTCAGACGACTTCGGGCCTCACACTGCCCAGCCCTCCTTCCAGTTGACCTTCCTGTGCCCTTTGACGCTCCGGGAGATTTTTGGGCTCCTTGAGGCAGGGCCTGGGAAATACACATCACTCTCCGCAGGGTGGGGCTCCGATCAAGTCTCTGGCCAATGCCCCCCCACCGCCCAGTCTTCCCAAGCCTCCCGGCTCAGGGCACCTGCCCCCCACAGCTCAGCCTTCCCATCCCCTGCCCAAGCCACCAGGGCGTGGAGGCATTTCCTGGGGATCAGGTGAGATCACCCATGCCTCCAACGTTCTTGGGCGAGTGGCAGGGCCTGAGTTCTGGTTCTCCTTACCTGTCGGCTGCTGCTGCTGTCGCTGCACCAAGACAGACCGACATAGCACCTGCATGAAACGGGCAAGTGCCTTTTCTTTAGAACTAGTTCCTGGTGGGACTTCCACCTCTTTGTCCAGCTTCCTCCCCTCCCGCCCCCACAACTACCCAGATCTGGGGGTGGTGTCATCAATCCAATTTATTGATCGCGTCCTAAGTGAGGTGGAGGGAGGGTCACAGACTCCCGCTGCAGACCTTCTGGCCATCCTGACGGCTTCTGCCGTCTCCGGTCCCCTCTGCCCTGCCTTGGTTTGCCCGAGAAGGGAGATCTTCCGCTGCCCTACGTGTCCTGCAACTAACGCCCAAGAGGAGACCGGAAATCTTCAGGCAGTTTCCCAGCTCTCCCCGCGGGCATAGCCAGGGGCAGAGAGGTCGAGGTCAGGACAAGGACGGCAAGGCGGCGCAGGGGTAGGACAGACCGGAGTCCTTTACCGCAGAGGAGGGAACCACACTGTGGAGGGAAAATAAATAGACAGGCGCAGGGCAGCAGAGTCCAGGCCCCCAGGGGCGCACTGACTGTGGGAGCAGCGGGTAAGTGGGAGCCCTGGCACCCTGGCCCCGAGCCCCTCGCCTGCCTCAGCCACTGAGGAAGAGACGCTTGTAGGCCTTGTTCATCTGCTCCAAGAAGATGAAGGTGAGGACGGTGTGGGGGCCCAGGCGGGCGTAGTACGGCGTGAAGCCCTTCCAGAGGCTGAAGAAACCCTCGTAACGCACAACCTTCACCAGCACGTCCTAAACGGGCGGGCAGGGCGCAGGGGCTAGGACCTGGCTTCCCGGGCTGCGTCCGTCTTCCCCACGACCCTCCCCGCCCTCCCAGAGCATCCCATTCTCCAGCCCGAGCCCGCCCAAGCCCCCAGCCCACTTCCTCACCAGCCCGTTCTTGTACTCCGGCTTCCCGTCAATCATCCTCATGTTCTGGATCCTGCACGAGAGGAGGCAGGGGCATGAGAGGCACAAAGCAGGCCCTGCCGTCCACGTCCGGGCGCCGGCCAGCACACTCACCGGGTCTTAGCGATGTCCACGGGCATGGAGGCGGCAGTGGTGACCAAGCCGCTGATCATGCTGGCGCAGAAGTGGCACAGGATGTTGTCGGAGAAGTAGCCTGGGGGCGAAGCGGGGGCGGCAGTCAGCGCAGAGCCAGCTGAGCCAGGCCAGGCCCGAGCACCCTGCTCCGGGGCTCACCTGAGTCCAGTAAGAACTGCTTGGACTGGGAGTAGGAGGCGAGCTGGGCGGCGTTGACCACAACAGCGCGAGCCATGGTAGGGATGCAGCCCTGCGGGGGCACGGATTGGGGGGTTTGTGGCGTCAGAGATGGCCAAGACCTGCCCCTTTACCCCCACCAAAATCTCCAGCCCCTTCACTCACCCTCCACAGCGTGGGGACCCCCTCCTCCCGGGTGATTCGAATCAGGGCATTAAACACGTTTTTGTAGCCACGGCGCTGGTCAGGGGGAAGCCTGGTGGGAAGGTGGGGAAAGGTCAAGTTCAGGACAGACCACCCTGCCCCACAGGAGCAAAGAAAGGGGGGCCAGAACACGGACGTTAATGCTCTGCTCCAGACCAGGAATAAGAGTTAGTCCTTCGATTGTAGATCCCAGGGAATGGAGCTGGGGCAGACTCAGGCCTGGAACTCACCGGCCGTCGGCGGTCATGCGAATAAGAGCCACCTCAGCTGGTGTTCCCACAAAGGCACCAGTCGCACCTGCAGTCATGCCAATCAGGGCCTTCAACAGAAAGCCAGGAGGTGTGCCATCAGCCCCAGTCAGGCGCTCAAACAGCACCGTGTAGATGCCAAGGCGGGTAGTGGTGTAGGTGGCCTGGCGCAGCAGGCCAGCCGACAGCCTGGGGGCGAAAGTATCAGTGCATCAGGCCAGGGTCTGGAGCTGCCAACCCTTCCCCTACCCCCCACCCTGTATCCAGTGGCTCCAGTACCCAGTGTAAATGCCCCTTAGCCCTTCTGCCCTCAGGATGCTGGTGAGGGCATGGAAGCTGGTTTTGTACTCTCGTGTCTTGGCTCCTTCCCCACTCAGCTGCATCCGGTTCTTCACCAGATCGAGCGGCTGCACAAACACTGTAGCTCCCATCCTGGAGGAAGACAGAAGCAGAGTCCAGGGCCAGGTGTTTCTTGACTACCTACCAGTGCCCACTGGAACCTGGCAACGAGGGGTCACAAAGTGCCAGGCCTGCCACGTGATGAATTAAGTGTTCAAGGACGCTAGTGGCTATGGCTGTAAGTCTCCGCCTGCGCCAAGAGCCACGGGTCTGAAAAGTCCAGTGCTCTGGTGGGGGCCATGCAACGAAAGTGCTCCACGCAGCTCTGAGGGGGTCGAGCAGAGATCTGGAACTGCCTGCAGTCCAGCCCGGGGAGAGGAGGTGGGCATACATGACCTGGGACTTCACCTAGCCGGACAGGAGCCATGCAGGGACCTGGAACCCCACACGACCCCAGAGAGCCAAGCAATGCGCTGGGAAATTCAAGTGGTCCGGTGGGGTCGTGTAAGGAGCCTGCACGCAGCCCAGCAGAGACCCCGCAATGGGTGAACAGGTCCTGGCGGCCCATGAGAACCTCGGCAATATGCCTGGAACCGCGCTGACCCCGTGCCGGCTCGGTTCCTCGCCACCGACCCGGAGATGAACCAGGCCGGGTTCCTTGCACCGTCCCTTCCTCCTCCCTTCCCAACCCTGGGGCCTGAGCTTACCCGGCCAGGCCCCCAAACAGGAACTTGACGGACTTAGGGGACGTGCGGGGCTTCGCGTCCATCCCGCCGGCCCCGG
>NW_023248743.1:0-5332 GCF_002007445.2 Ailuropoda melanoleuca | reverse complement strand
TGTGTTCCCTCTCTCGCTGGCTGTCTCTATCTCTGTCAAATAAGTAAATAAATAAAATCTTAAAAAAAAAAAAAAAAGAAAATGACAACATTACAAAGGTGTTTAAAAGTTAATTCCCAAAAATATGAAGTACTTGAGATTCAGTTTATTCATTTTCATGTTATTTAAAGCCCAGTGTTTGTGGTTAAAAAAATTTTTTTTTCATGGGGTGCCTAGCTGGCTCAGTAGTAGAAGCATGTGACTCTTGATCTTGGGGTCATGAGTTCGAGCCCCGTGTTGGGTGTAGAGATTACTTAAGTAAATAAAGAATTAAAAAATTTTTTTTTCTTCCCTAAGTATTTTGAAGAAGATTTTTCTAAAATAAAAACAGTGACTCATGAATTAGAGCTCTTTTAGTCCACCATATAACACAACTAATTTGACCTTTCAGGGAAAAGATGATAAATTACCCAAACTGCCACCCATATAAATACAGCCTGAAGTCATGGCACATTCTGCCATTCACATAATCTGCAGCACTACAGAGTTGTGCGGGACATAACTTGCATTTAGGTGTTCCCCTTCCCAGAGGCCACATGTGGCCTTACCTGACTGTAGGCCTTTTTCTGCACTGTATGCTCTGCCTGACTCATTTTCACTTTTCCTTCTATGCCTGGTACTCATCCTTCTAGCTCAGTTCAAATATCAGCACTTCTGAGAAGCCTTTCCTGATACAGTTAATCACTCCTTCATTGGCACAGTATGCAGTACACACACTTTTAAGGTCATGCTTTACATATAAGACTGTCAGTTGAAAGGCAGCAAATAACTATTGAGGCTAAGATGACCACAATTAGATAACCTGAGGCATTTTCAAAGAATAAAACATGTTTTAAAAATATGGCAGAATGGCATTTCAATCCAACAAATACATACAAGAAGGTACAACAGTACACCCTAAACCACAATTTCACTTTCCCTGCGGCGAACTGCAGTCTGGAAGCAGGTGTTCCTCCTTCTGACTTATCATCAGAGCATCTATACTAGCCTAACTCGAGGTCACAGGGCCTACATCATTCACCTCACTTCATCTCATCACAAAGGCATCTTATCATCTCACATCATCACAAGAAAAAGGATGTGTATAGGGCAATAAACTGTTCTGAGAGATCGCATTCATGTAACTTTTATTACAATATATTGTTTTATAACTGTTCTACTTCATTATTACTGTTCTCAGTCTCTTATGTGTTTAATTTATAAATTAAACTTTATCAGAGATATGTATGTATAGGAAAAAAACATAGTATATATAGGGTTCAGTACTATCTTTAGTTTCAGACATCCACTGGGGGGCTTGGAACGTATCCTCCATGGACAAGGTGGGGGACGACCATAGCACAGAAAGGAAACACGGGACGACTCCCTTGCAGAGATAGTTATGCAAATATAAGCAGGATGTGAAGTAAATCAAAGTTAACACAGAACCACCAAGAAATGTAATTCAGAATGAAATACATGAAGCAGAAAATACCTTATAGAGCAATAAAATGTTTTGTTCCCATTTTGCATTTGCAATTTTTAATCTTAATATTTTTATTCACTCAACAACTAATATTTAACAAATATGCATGGACTGTAAAACCTGATTTGCTGGACGACACAGCCATGCATTTACATTTTAAAGATGGTTCATATCCTTTATAACTCATATTGTTCATTGCATTCAATGGCGATGACTAAGCTTCTGTCTGAAACTTGCATAAATACCCTTGTCTGAATACATTGCTTTTAAAAATTACACTTCTCATTGAATTATAGATAAGGGAAGATAAAAACACTAACCAAGAGCACCATAAAAGACTGATTAACTTCATTAAATTGAAAAATGGAAAGATACAGCTATAGTTAATACGGATACAAAACAAACACAAATAATCAATTCAGTATTTGAAATCATTTTAAAAGATTTATTTTTTTTAAATGAAGTGTAATTAGTCAGCTTAAAACCATTACTCGGGTTTTTAAAGGTATATATTTACCAAAGCTCAAAGAAAAGACCAAATAAAACTAGTGAAATTTAATTCCTTAATAATGGATTTTCTTAATGCTCAAAGGAAACAAAGAAATCATGTTTTTATAGGAATGCATTTCTTTTCTATTCTGCAGTCTCAGAACCACAAAAGTACTTTTCTTCATTTTTATCACCATTTGACAACCCATGATAAAGCATTGATATACAAAATTGATTTCTGGGGGCATATAAGGTCTGCTACATTAAAATGAACATCAACACTAAATTTCAGAATTCTTCAGTGAGTGTAGCTATATCATGATAAACTGATTATACAGAAACTTTATCTGCCAAGTATACAGAAGAAATAATACACAAAGTGGTAGCCTACAATGACATTAGTACTTTGCCTACCACCAAGTTTGAGAAACACTGATTTCCAGGAAAAAATTTCAATTCCTTATCATTGCAGATCATCACCACACTGATCCCAGCCCAGCCACTGCCTACCTTCACCCCGCACTCCACTCCAGCTGAAGAGCTCCACACCTGACCTCTCCATGGACTTTTCATGAAAAAAGTGTTTTTTGTACTGAAAAACCCTGAGCCTTTTTCTCAGGCAGTACTCTGACCAGACAGACCCTGCTTCTGGAACACTCTTCCTCATTCAAGGCCCACTTCAAAGGCCTCCTTTGAGTGAGGCACAAGCTTTCCCTGGCCCTTCAAGGCAAACAAAGCTCTTATACTTTCTTACAGTTCCAGTACAGTTTCTGTCACAATGGATTACAGTTAAATATTTTCATCCTCATTCCTATTAATGAGGCTGTACTAGACCAGTCATTAGCAATAAAAAGAATAAGAATCTAAAAAACAGAGGCAATCAGCTCTTCTCCTGATCCCCACACTTAAATCAAACTAGCACTTCTGTTATTTACTTATGTTCTGTCTTCACGTCCACATAAGATTAGGCACAGTCTAGCAGAACAAAGAGTACATCTGCAGGAGAGATAAGTGGTCACATATACTTCTCCCCAGGTATACTTCTCCCCAGGTAATTCACTGCATAGACAGTGAGGATATAGCCCGTTAAGCAAAATCATAATCCAATCTTCATTTGGACTTGCCCCAAGTTTTGGTCCCCAACATATTCATGGAAACCTGGCTCATGAAACAAACTAGAGGTATGTAAAATATAGTCACCTGTCCCCGTCAACCCACCTTAATCACATAAAAGAAGATTGCAAGAATAAGGAGGAGGAAAAAAAAAAAAAAAGAACAGATATCTGGAGCAAGGGTGGGAAAGAGGCAGTATAATTTTCTCAAACTCAATATAAAGCAGATGCTTAAAAGAGGAAACCCCACTTACGAAGGCAACAAAGAAAATAAAATACCTAAGCATAAACTTAAGAGATGTTCAAAATCTGAATGAAGAAATCTATTAAACATTCCTGAAAGAACAAATGGAAAGATAGCCCTTGTTCTTAAGATGTCCCAATACCATGAAAACATCAGCGGCTCCTAAGTTAATATAAGAAACTGATTCACTCCCAATAAAAATACAGTTTTTTGAGTTAATGAGTTAATATTTGTTTTTTGAATTAAATGAGTTAATATTTGTGGAAAAATAAATATGCAATAGCTAGGAAAACACTTGAGAACAGGCTCTGAGGAGGGAGTAATCCACCATATATTAAAACATAGTACAACGCCTTTATAACTAAAACAGTGTGGCATTAATGCACAATTAGACAAACGAGGGGAACAAAAGAGAAAATTCAGAAATTACAAAATGGAACTTCAGTATACGATAAAGTATCTCAAATCTTTGGGTTAAAGACAGGCTTTTAAACAAATGTGTGTTCATTTTGAGTACACGTTGAACATTCTCCAGAATAGATCACGTACTGGGTCACGAATTGGCCCTCAACAAGTATAAAAAGACTGAGATCATTCCATGCATATTTTCAGACCACAATGCATGAAACTTGAAGCCAACCACAAGGAAATATTTAGGAGGGCCACAAATACATGGAGGTTAAAAAACACCCTACTAAAGAATGACTAAGTTAAGCAGGAAATTAAAGAAGAAATAAAAAAATACATGGAAGCAAATGAAAATGAAAATACAACAGTCCAAAACCCTTAGGATGCAGCAAAGGCAGTCCTAAGAGGGAAAGATACTGCAATATAGGCCTAAATCAAGAAGCAAGAAGTCTCAAATATACAACCTAACCTTACACCTAAAGGAGCTACAAAAAGAACAACAAATAATGTCTAACGCCAGCAGAAGAAGGGAAATCATAAAGATTAGAGCAAAAATAAACAATACAGAAACAACAACAACAACAAAAAACAGTAAGACAGATCAACAAAACTAAGAGCTAGTTCTTGGAAAGAATTAATAAAACTGATAAAGCCTAGCCAGACTTATCAAAAAGATAAACGACCCAAATAAATAAAATCATGAATGAAAGAGAAGAGATCACAACCAAGACCACAAAAATACAAACAATAAGAAAATATTACAAAAAATTATATGCCAACAAACTGGGCAATCTGGAAGAAATGGATAAATTCCTAGAAACACACAAACTACCAAAACTGAAAGAAATAGAAAATTTGAACAGACCCATAACCAGTGAAGAAAGTGAATCAGTTACCAAAAATCTCCAAACAAACAAAAGTTCAGGGCCAGATGGCTTCCCAATTCTACCAAACATTTAAAGAAGAATTAATACTTATTCTTCTCAAGTTGTTCCAAAAAAACAGAAATGGAAGGAAAACTTCCAAACTCCTTCTGCAAGGCTAGCATTACCTTGATTGCAAAACCAGACAAAGACCCCACCAAAAGGGAGAATTACAGGCCAATATCCCTGATGAACATGGATGCAAAAATTCTCAACAAGATACAGCAAATAAAATCCAACAGTACATTAAAAGAATCATTCGGGCATCTGGGTGGCTCAGTCGGTTAAACAGTTGCCTTCAGCTCAGGTCATGACCCCAGGCTGGGATCAAGTCCTGCCTCAGGCTTCCTGCTCAGTGGGGAGTCTGCTTGTCCCTCTCCCTCTCCCTGTGCTCATGTTCTTTCTGTCTCTCAAATAAATAAAATCTTAAAAAAAAAAAAAATAAGTCATTCACCACGATCAAGTGGGATTTATTCCTGGGCTATAAAGGGTCATTCAGTATTAGCAAATCAATCATTGTGATACACCACATTAACAAAAGAAAGGATAAGAACCATATCATCCTCTTAACAGATACAGAAAAAGTATTTGACAGGGGCGCCTGGGTGGCACAGCGGTTAAGCGTCTGCCTTCAGCTCAGGGCGTGATCCCG
>NW_023248742.1:0-5330 GCF_002007445.2 Ailuropoda melanoleuca | reverse complement strand
AGCTGAATTGCTTACTTTGAATGATACTGAGCATATTTTCATGTATTTAAGAATTCTTTTTTAAAAAGATTTTTATTCATTTGAGAGAGAGTTAGCACAAGCGTGGTGGGGTACAAGGGTGAAGAGGCTGAGGGAGAAGCAGACTCCCCACAGAGCAGGATGCCTGCTGCTGGGCTCCATGTGGGGCTCAATCCCAGGACTCTGGGATCATGGCCTGAGCTGAAGGCAGACACTTAATCGACTGAGCCACCCAGACACTGCTATTTAAGAATTATTTAATTAAATATGATATCTATTCACATGTTTTGCTCATTTGTCTACTGGGTTGTTTGTCATTTTCTTATTTATAGGAACTGATCATACATTGAGAAAATTTGCAGTTTGTGTGTGATACCAGTTGCAAATGTTTTTCCCTCCTTTGCTTTTTTAAAAGTGATTTTTAAAATAAAAACATTAAAAAAATTTTTGTAGTCAAAGTCTTCAACATTTAAAAATGGTTTCTGGGCTTCATGCCATAGTTATAAAACTCATCCCATTTCTGAGATGATTTTTTAAATTCTACCATGGGTAGAATTTTTTTAGTATTTCTGGGTGTCCTTTTTCATATTTAAATACTTAATTCATCTGGAGTTTAAGTTATAAGGTAAGACTTTTGCTTAATTTTATTTTCTTGTTCCAAATGGATATTCATTTATTGAAATGCCAATAATTATGAAAAAACCTTTCTCCTAATTTGAAATTTTTTTCTCTTTTATACTAAATTGTGTTGCATTTGATCAATTTCTGGTCCTTACAGTATATTTCATTGATTGATCTCTTTACCCATGTTATGCTGGCTTAGGGTTACATGGTTGTTCTTATGATATGCTAATTTTCAGCACAATTCTGACTCTGCTTATTCATTTCAATATTTATTGAGCACTTGCTGTTTAGATTTTAAGTGGTCAGGAGTTTCTATTTTTGTGGAAATGCACCTCCTAGTAGAGAAAACTAACAACCCCCAAACAAATCAATCTATGATATGAAGAAACTAAAACAGTATACATACCTATGTTTTTATAGGAGTTTCTATGACAATTTCTCTGAGGAGAAATGAATGTGATTCCATAGAGCATGGCTGGCAGATAGAACAAGGAGTGCAAAGGCTGATAGGCTTGAGCTTGAAAAGCTTATCTGTGGAACGTGACTGGAGAAAAGTGGAAAAGCAGAAAAAATAGAAGAGTAAGTAGGGCACTGGTAGCAAATGTGGTCAGAGAAAGATCCAGGTATTAGAGTGCCTTGCAGACCATGTTAAGAATTTTGGATTACGTTCTAAGTGCGAAAGAAAGCCTTTGGAGCGGGCAAATGAAAGGTTGGGATTTGATTGATATTATCAAAGGAACACTGTTTTAGAGACTTGATTAATCGGTGGGAGGGGAATGAGGAAGAAGAGGGCAAGAATGGACGCAGGCAGTACAGTTAGGCTGTTTCAGTAGCCCCAGTGAGAGATGATGGTGGCTTGGGCCAGTTGTGGAGGTGGTCAAGGTAATCTGAATCCAATCAAACTTGTAGAACAGCTAATGCAATTTGCCTTTGAATCAGCTTGCTTTACCAGAAAAAAAGAAACCTGTTTTTACTTTAGTTGACATCACATTAAGATTACAAATTAACATAGGGAGAATTAACATCTTTATATTCTTAATTTTTTTTTTAAAACTCAAGATATGTAGTATGTATTTTCTATTGATTGATGTCTGCAGTAGAACTTTAAATTTTTTTTCATAGACGTCTCATATTCCTTGTTCTTTTTGGTCTTTTGTTGCTCTGGCAAGTGGAGCTCTTATGTCCATTATAATATCCTTGAATTGGTTGAACCAGTATCAACTGCCAGATATGTGAGTGAACATGTCTTCAGATTATTCCTGCCCCCAGATTTGGAGCCTTCTCACTGAAGACCTGAACACTGTGGAGCAGAAAAGAGCCATCTCTGCTATGCTCCGGCTGAATTCGCAATGTACAGAATCTCTGAAGATAATAGTTGTTTGGAGTAATGTGTTACATAGCTATAATAACTGGAATAGAAAATTCATTCTCTCTCTTTGGGTTGCAGAAGTCAATAAATAGAAGTTGAATTCCCCTTATCAATTATTTTTATGGGCCTGTATCATTAGAAAAATGCACCAAACTAAATACACAGATCAGTGAATTATCACAAATAAATACCTAAGTAACCCACATTTAGGAAAAGAAGCAATGTTCAAAAATAATTTATCAATTTTTTTCCCCATTCACCCTTGCCTTCTACCAAATGAAGGATTTGAAGATTCTTGCTGCTTTCCCACTTACTTATTCTTTCTCCCTTATTGTAAAGAAATAACTTTTGGTTTCTTTATCTCAAAATGAGACACTTATTTGGAGAAGTGTATTCTGTCAGAAGTGTCAGGGATATACAGCTGGGGGCATCCTTTCTCCACATTTTCCTGCATTCTGTTTGACCTGGGCTGCTTTTGGCAGTCCCTAATCTGTTCTGTTATTTTGTCAACAATTGAGATTCACATCTCTGTCCTTTTCTAGCATTTTTTGAGGGGGATTGTGATTTTTTTTAATTAAAAATTATTAAGGGGCAACAGCAACAAAAAAATCAAAATAAGGTGTTACTCTGCCATCAGAATTTGCTTCGTTATTGGTCTGAACTAGAATTTTTAAAATACTTGATGGTAAATTTGCATTAGTTTATAATTTGATGAAATCAAAGTAGGTTTTTGGTTGAAGTATAAATGTCTGTGAACCTTTTCTTGTATATTTTAAAATGGCAAATCATACAGTATTCTCATATTTAATTTTTTTTAAGATTTTAATTGAGAGAGAGAGAGAGCACACAAGAGAGAGCGAGCAGTGGGAGGAACAGAGGAAGAAGGACAAGCAGACTCCATGCTGAGCATGGAGCCTGATGCAGGGCTCAATACCATGACCCCAAGATCATGACCAGAGCCGAAATCAAGAGTCAGACACACCCAGCTGACCAACCCAGGTGCCCTTATTTAGTTCTTTTATAAACTTTTTAAAAATTGAGGTATAATTGACATGCAATAATATGTTAGTTTCAGGTGCACAACATAGTGATTCGATATTTGTACATATTGCAAAATGATAACCACAATAAGTTTAGTTGACATTCATTGCTATACGTGGCTAAAGAATTTATTTTTCTTGGGATAAAAACTTTTTAAGATTTACTCTTAAAAACTTTCAAATATGCAATAAGTATTATTATCTATAGTCTCTATGTTATACATTATATCCCATGACTTATTTATTTTATAACTGGAAGTTTGTATGTTTTGACTCCTTTTACCTTTTTCATCCATCCCTCACCCACCACCTTGGCAACCAAACTACCAATCTATTTCTGTATTTATGAGCTCCTTTTTTTTTTTTTTTGATTCCACGTGTGAGATTATATGGTAGTTGTCTTTTTCTGAATTATTTTACTTAGCATAATGCCCTCAAGGTCCATCCATGTTGTTGTACATGGCAAGATTCCATTCATTTTTATGGCTGAACAATATTACCTTGTATAAATATATCACATTTTCTTTATGCATTCATTCATCAATGGACACTTAAGTTGTTTACATATCTTGACTATTGCAAATAATGCTTCAGTGAACATGGGGATGCATGTATGTTTTTAAGTTAAGGTTTTCTCCTTTTTTTCTTGGATAAATGCCCAGAAATGGAATTATCATATGGTAATTCTATTTTTTAGTTTTTTGAGGAACCCCTATATGTTTTCCATAGTGGCTATACAAATTTACATTCCGACCAAGAGTGCACAGTGGTTCCCTTTTTTCCATATCTTTGCCAACACTTTTTATCTCTTGTATTTTTGATGATAACCTTTGTGAGGTGAAATTTTATTGTGGTTTTTATTTGCATTCCTCTGTTAGTGATATTGAATACCTTTTCCTGTACCCGTTGGCCATTTGTGTGTCTTCTTTGGAAAAATGGCTAGTCAGATCCTCTGCCCATTTTTTCAATCAGGTTGTTCGTTAAAAAAAAAAAAAAGAAAAAAAACAAAAGTGTTGCCAGAGTTTGGAGAGTGAGGAAAATAGGAAGAAGTTGGTAAAAGGGTACAAACTTCCAGCTGTAATATGAGTAAAGTCTGAAGACCTAATGTAAAGCATGGTGACTATATTTGATAACTCTGTATCGTATGATTGAAATTTGCAAGGAGAGAACTTAAATATTCTTGTCAAAAACAAAACAAAACAAAAACAAAAAAAGGAAGAAAGAAAGAAAATGAGCTAGGCATTGTGCTAGCCACCTGAACCAGAGGGATCTTGTATTCAAGTGTCCTGTTGTCAAGGAGGTCACAGTATGGACGGAGCCAGCAGTTAGCTTGACTGAAGTCATGAGCTATGGACCATGGAGATCAAGTTAGATTGGTGCCAAGTTCTTGTTGAATGTTAATGTTACTCATTAGCAAACATGCAGGTAAGTAAACAAAGCGAACATACTGCATGAAGGTCATCAGGTAGTCATTATAGCTTTTGGAGTAGGGGCTTTAGTGTAGATTTCCTAAAATATAATTTGCTCTAGTAACCAGAGACTTCTTTTATCTGTTATGGTGTGAGTGCACAAGTCATACTTAAAAATCTTTGTCCAGGGCATAAGGCATCCTTTGTTCTTGTATGATTCAAATTCAATAAGAAATGATTAACAAAAAATTGAATATGTTCTAGTAATGTTCTCTTTAAAGACAGAGCAGAAAGGAGAGAGATACCTCCTCATATTCTGCTGTTAGGAAAAATTATTTTACTAGTATATGCAATTATAATGAAACACATGTATATTTCAAGAGTTTATTTTTTAACTTCACAGGATTTTTAGCATTGAGGCACATCATCACTTTGTCAAGAATTATTATCATATGAGTAGATTATTATAAAACATTGTATTCACATTTTGTCTTTCATTTCCTTATAATAGATATATATGTAATTTTTAAATCAGCAAAATTAGAAAAAAGGTTCCAGGGATGCCTGGCTGGCTCAGTTGGTAGAGCATGAGGCTCTGATCTTGGGATTGTAAATTCGATCCCCATGTTGGATGGAAAGATTACTTTAAAAATAAAATCTTAAAAAAACCCAAAACAACAACAAAGTTCCAACCTTTGTAGCTATCTCTTTTTCATGGTGGAACTCAATTCAGTGTTTCTTTTTAGTCATTTAATACTCATAATTTATGTCCTACTTAAAAAAGAATTGTCATAGGGGCGCCTGGGTGGCACAATGGTTAAGCGTCTGCCTTCGGCTCAGGGCGTGATCCCAGCGTTACGGGATCGAGCC
>NW_023248741.1:0-5310 GCF_002007445.2 Ailuropoda melanoleuca | reverse complement strand
CTTCCTCTCCCACTCCCCCTGCTTGTGTTCCCTCTCTCACTGGCTGTCTGTCTCTGTCAAATAAATAAAATCTTAAAAAAAATAAAAAATAAAAGAACCTCTTTGTCCTTGCAATACTACTTATAGGTCAACAGTCTTGTTCAAACTGTTTTCCTCTTTTTTGATTTTTCTTTCCATTTCTAAAAGGTATCTTTTGGCATAATGGAGTTTTATTCTTGTGGAAGTAACTTTATTTATCTTTTTTTGTGGCATCTGATTTTTCTGACATTCTGAGGTTCTCATCCCTACAATCATCCTTTTGCAACTGACACACACACATACACGTATACATGACCATAAAACTTAATTAGCTACATTTCCTAATAATATTTTATTTTTCAATATATAAAAGAGTATACATTTGGAATTCATTTTTACATCAGAGTGAGGTAAGGATCTACTTCAGTGTTTTCACAAATATAAACAGCGAGATTTCCCGGTGCCATAGATCAAAGAATTTATTTCCCCTTATTGACTTAAAATGTCATGTTTATCATAGACAGAAGCTCACAGACACTTAAGTTGTATTTCTGGATTCTCTATCCCATCAAATGGAGTGACTAATATTTTACTGATAATGCAGAGTTCTAATTACTGCACTTTTAAAATACATATAATGCAGCTATGGCTTGTGCCTTGTGGGGTTTTTTTCATAATTTTTAGATTTTCTTTCAGTTTTTTCAAGAGAAACATAACAATTACTAGTAACCTTCAAAAGAGTCTTTTTGGTATTGCCCTAGGAAAATTTGCTTCAGGAAAAGTACTTTTTAATAAAATTACCTCTTTATCCAAGAAGCAGGTACATTACTCAATTTACTTAATTTTTCCTTTATGTTCTTCAGTCAAATTTTATCATTTTCTTCTATAGGTACAAAAAATACTCGCTAATTTTATTGAGAGTACTTCATAATTTTGAAGAGATTTCTGTTGTCAATGGTTTATCTTTCTAATATATCTTTTTTTTTAAAGATTTTATTTATTTGACAGAGAGAGACACAGCGAGAGAGGGAAAACAAGCAGGGGGAGTGGGAGAGGGAGAAGCAGGCTTCCCACTGATTTGGGAGTCCTATGTGGGGCTCCATCCCAGGACCCTGGGATCATGACCTGAGCTAAAGGCAGATGCTTAACGACTGAGCCACCAGGCATCCATCTTTCTAATATATCTTGTAATTCATTATTTCTGCTCAAATAAAAAGTACCTGCTGGTTTTAACATATTAATTATAACGAACAATCTTACTTAATAGCGTATCTGAAATCATTCAGTTCACTCTTTTGAATTTTTACAATTACAGTTATATTATTTCTATATGATGTCTATAACTTCTATTTGGTGCTGTAATTGTATGATCTAATACTTCCAGGACAATACTTAAAAACAGTGCTGAGAATAAAACAGTGTTATTTTCCTCACTCTAATAGGAATGCTTCTACCATTCTGTTATGAATCTTGAAGTAGGCTTATGGTCAGGTATGTGTGTGTGTATATATAAATATATACATATTTGTCCTACTAAGTTATCCACCCACTCGACCAAAGGTGTTTAGCATTTACATTAGAAATAGTTGTCAAGGGGCACCTGGGTGGCTCAGTTAGTTAAATGTCTAACTTTGGCTGAGGTCATGATCTAGGGGTCCTGGGATAGAGCCCTGTGACTGGCTCCCTGCTTGGCAGGGAGCCTACTTCTCCCTCTGTCCCCCTCACCCCCGCTCATGCTCATGTTCTCACTCACCCTCTCTCTCAAATAAATAAATAAAAACTTAAAAAAAAAGAAATAGTTGTCAAATTTTTGTTATGTTACATTGGAAACTATAGAGATAAACACATAATGTCTCCTCTTTGGAACTATTAATACTGTGAATTATTTCAGTTATTCCTAATATTGAACCATTTTATACTTCTCAAAATTATTTAAATTTTTACAAGTTATTTGTAAAAAGAAAACACAAGATTTGATTAAAGTTGTAAGAACAGTATAATAAAGTTCTTCACCTAGATTGATCAACTGTTAACTTCTTGCTGTATCTCCCTCATTCCCATACATTTATATATACTGAATTATTTGAGAAGAAATTACAGATATGATTAATCTGTTCCTCTAAATACTTCAGAATATCTGCAGTAAAAACTAGAACATACAACCACTGGTATAATGATCAAATTTAGGAAATTGTTAACATTGATACAATGCTATTATCTAACCTATGATTTATATTAGAGTTTTCCAGTTGTCCCAAATGTTTTTTATAGCTTTTATTTTTCTGATCTAGAATCCAATCCAAGCTTGAACATTAAATTCAGTTGTCTCTTTAGTGTGTTTTAATATGGAGAAGTTCTTCAGGATTTATTTTTCTATTATGACATTAAAATTTTGAACAACACGGGCCAATAGCTTTTTAGAATATCCCTCAAATTGAGATTTTCTTGTGTCCTAGTGATTAAGCTCAGCCTTTCTGACAGGAATGCCATGGAGTTGCCGTGTCTTGCTCCTCACAAGAGACATCTGGTGTCATTCCATCCATGTTTGGTCATGTGGACTTCGGTAATACAATATCTGCCAGGTTAAAGACCATTTTCTTCTGTGTAATTAATACGTAACCTGTGGAGGTAGACACATATCGAAGACTGGGTAGCATCTTTTTTCTCATCTACATTTCACCCACAAGTTTTAGAATCTCATGATGATTTTTGCCTGAGTTGAATAGTATTGTGCTGATAGCAACATTGTATTTCAAATTCTGCCATTTGTTTTTAAATTTATTGGTTAGCATTTTATTATAGGGAAAAACTTCTCTTCTTCCTAGTTCCCTCCCTCCCACCCTCTTTCCCTCCTTCTTTCCTTTCTTCCTTCCTTCCTTCCTATGGACACATGCATTCTTTTATCCCCAGTGGGTTAGAATCCATTACTATCCTTATTACGTATTCTTTCATTGTCCTGCCAGATTCCATTTCTTAATATTTTATTTATTTGTCATCAATATTTATAAGTGACACTAATCTAGTTTTTATATTGTGTGCTACCTTTATCTGGATTTGGTACAGCTTTATATAGACATTATAAGAGTAATCAGAAACCTTTAGAACAGTTGAAATAACATAAAAATTAAAGTTTTCTTTAAGTTTGAAAGAATTTCCATATAAAGTTTTTGGGATTGATTAGATCATTCAGTGTCTGTCTCTCTCTGTCCAGTTTTGTGGTTATAGTTCTATTTTATCTTATATTTGATTTTGTTTAGGATAGATTGTGTAAATACACTTTTATAACTATTTTAAGTTTAAGTTGTTGGTTTTTTTAAGTTGTTATTTCCCTGTTCTCATTTCCATTTTGGCATTCTCACACTCTTTTCTGTTTGCAGTCCTTGATATACTTATCTACTGAGTTTTATCTAAATTATCATTTATTTTTCCCTTGAGAGTATAACCCTTGATATATTCACCAATTCTGTAATTTTTGCTTTTTCCAACTTACAGTATCTTCTTAGGTAATTTTTCCATCTGCTCCTCTTAGATTTGTTTTCTGGTACTTTTTAACAACCTAAGTTTTATTCTAAATGCTACTTTTCTCTGAGTATAAGTTTGGCAGTAAATCATGAATTTTTATTTGGAGCTTTCCCATTATTGTTATTTCCTAAATAATCTGCAATTTCAGTCTTGACTTTCTCTTTGATCCTAAAGTCATTTTCCAGATGTTTTTATAAATTCAAAATGGTTGAGGTTTTATTATTTTAGTTTCATTGTTGGCACTTATTTATAATATTATCGCATAGCCAGAAATACACAATTTTGACTCTGAGTCTTATTTGCAATGTTATGTTTCTTTGTAATCTAATACGTTGCTAGTTTTTATAAATACTCCATGAACATTTGAATTGAAAGTCCAGTGTCTGCTTATAAGGTGTACATTTCAATGTATGTTAGATCTATTTGATGAACCTGATTTCACTCAAATATTCTATATATGTACTTACTATATATTTAATCATCAAGGACTGAGAAAAAGGTGTTAAACTCTCCTACTTCTGTGTTTTGTTGATCTCTTTATGGCTCAAATTCAAATTTATATCATATCCCTTGTATTATATGTTTTTTATAATTCGCCCATTGGTTCTCTATCCAGTTTACTCTAAGAAAATCAAATTTGACAAATGAAACGAAGCCAGGTCCAAACAAAACCTGAGAGGTAAAACCCATGCTTTGTGCCCTCCCACTCCCCACCTCCTTCTGTCCAGCTGAGTTCTTGTTCTGTCCATTCCAGAGCTTCCCCTCTGCTCTGGATCAGTGTCAATGGGCTTCAAGAAGTTTTAGCCTTTTAAGAAAAACTCATTGTATGCCTACAGTAATGGATCTCAATGAAAAATTGCAGTCTCCATGACAAAGTGAGAAATAGATTTGGACACAGAGTACCCCATTGAGGTCCTGGCATCAGGCTGCCCCTAGCATAGCCTTTCTGCGCCAAACTTACTTCACAGTGGTCCCTACACCAGGTCCCCCAAAGTCTCATCCTTTTATTTAAGCTCTGCCTTTTCTACACACACTGTGACAATATACAATAACATTTATGATATGCCCAACACTACTGAGGCTGTAACACACCTATCCTCAAGCAATATACAACTAATCTTTTCTAGATTCCACTGATGTAGTATTTGTATTAAAAGTCTCTCACCTCAACCCCCAACATTGATATCAAGAAGATTTCCAAATTTCACATGCAATGGGGTGAAGATATGAAGCCAGGTCTGTCTAGGTTCCACGTCAGGACTATTTCTCAACCTTTGGGGGCACATGAAGCACCTAGAGTGCTCATTTAGAGCGTCCATTCCAACCCTCCCCAGGTCTGTCCTGAGGCCCAGAAATCTAAGTTTTTACCAAGCTCCTCATTTAAGTCTGATGCAGCAGTTACAAGTCTGCACTTTGCAAACTGCTCACTGTGCTGGTTGACATTGGATGCTTTCACATGCTTATAAGAACCTCAACAAAAAAGTAGATTTTAATCTCTGATATGAAAGACTAGTAAAAATACCTGATTTTTCTGTGTTTTCTAACGTCATTGGGTAAAATGTTGTAGAAAAATAAAAGTTTTGTTCTGAGTTATTCCTGCTTTAGGTCATTACAGTATCTAAGAATGGCTTCATCCCATCAATATTGGTTGTAATTTATGACTATATTTACAGGATTTTTAAAAATCCTTCACTCCCAAAATTTTTTTTAAGATTTTTTATTTATTTATTTGACAGAGATAGAGACAGCCAGCGAGAGAGGGAACACAAA
>NW_023248740.1:0-5301 GCF_002007445.2 Ailuropoda melanoleuca | reverse complement strand
AGACACAGGCACAGAAAACCTCAGTAAACATGAAGAGAGGTGAATTTTAGGAATGAGGAGGAAATCCTGCCTTGGAAACAGGAAATGAGGGCAAGGCAGGTGAGCACTGATGTGGCTGTCATAAATCTATTTCATATTGAGTAGTTATTGTGACTGTCACCTACTCCTTTGTTTCCTCTTCTAGATTTACAAAGGGATTTAAAAATACAGCTAACCCAACACTTCAGGGTGGTGGATAGGTGTCTCTTGTCTTCTATTCTTGATGCCTCCCATTGTGGAGTTATTTTCCATAATTATATAAAGGCTTTCGTTTACTTTCTATTATGCAGATATGGAATCTATTTCATTACACAGATAAGAAGAGAAATATCCATTTCCAAAAAGCAACAAATTTCTCATATGGAATGTATTTCAACATACATTGAAATATATTTTAACAAATGCATTTTTCCCTAAGATTAAAAAGGTTGTTTTCAACATTTCCACTTAAACTTGCTTATTATACCTTTTAATACTTTTTCTACTCTGCTTTTATTTTGGCTAATTGCTTTTTATGTAACATATCAAATATGTAATACAAAGTTCTTGCAGAACCTCCAGTTAGGAGATGGAATCTAGCATTTATGGGGCCCCTCATTTTAGTTTAAAAACTTATCAAGGTTTTACTGTTGAACAAGAAAAGCTATCAAAATGAGAGCTTTATACCCTTGTGGTTTTTTTTCCTTTGTAATAAAATAAGCTAAATACACACATGTACGCACACTATTTCTAAGATCCAGGTTTATATGCATTATATCTATACATAGATGTACACATTACATATATATTTATATATGTAAATATTTTATATTTATATATGAATATATTTTGTATACATATATACTATATGTGTTTTTTTATATGTAAGAACAAATTAAAACAAATTAAAAAATAAGTTTTATTAGCATTTTAATAACATCGTAAAAACTTCTAATTTGTTAATGTTTTCATTTTTAGTTTTGGATGAACTAGAATATGATCTTTTATTTAACATAATACTTATAACCATTAACATTTTGTTACAATAACTGATATGTTTAGTATTATTATTAATGATGAAATGACTGAGGTGGTATTTTAGAATTATTTCTTTGACTTAGAAAACTCTCATCTAAATATCAGATCTTAAAATGCCTAGAGTTCATTATCCTAGAGTAAAAAAATCTCTATTGTCCCCTCAACACCAAGAATGACTCGACTCCATGGCAACATGAAATATCAAAGTGTAGGAATGGATATACAGTGCCTGCCCAGGAAGCAGGACAAAGACATGACCATAGCTTTTCACAAAGCACAAAAGAGGAGAACAGTAGTCCTTGATTTGCCCAGACAAAAGATTGACCTTGAAGTGTTTCACAGAAGTCCTGCCTCTACTGGATTCTCTATGGATAAAACCATGCACTATATATGTGGAAGACACTAGTGAATTTTTTGTATGAAACAGGAAATATAAAAAAGAAAATTTATAACAGTTGCCACCTCATCCAAGAAGCTACTTTAACCATTCTTTCTAAAAGAGTAACTTGCAAACCTTTTACAATGTTTTCTTATTTTTCCTAGCATTTAATACCACACTTACTTTTTTTGTTTTTGTATTTTTTATCTCCTTTCTCTAGAAAGTAAGCTATGTGAGAGAACGGAGCTTGTTGGCATTCACTGCTGTATTACCAGCACCTAACGGACATATGTGTTCAATATATAATTTTAAGTGCATAAATGAAAGAATGCACAGATCTGAACTATTAGAGCTCATTCACTCAAGAATTAATGTATTTTTTAAAGATTATAGTTGACATACAATGTCATATTAATTTCAGGTGTCCAGCATAATTCAACAATACATTACTCAGTGTTCACCATGGTAAATACAGTTACCACCTGTCACCATATGACATTTTTACAATATTGACTATATTCCATTTTCATCTCTGTGGCTTATTTATTTTATAACCGGACCTTTTAATTCCCTTCACCTATATTTCACCCATTGCCCTTCCCCTCTGGCAACTACTAGTTTGTTTTCTGTATTTATGAGTCTGTTTCTGTTTTTTTGCTTGCTTGTTTGTTTGTTTTTAATTCCACATATATGTGAATCACACAGTATTTGTCTCTCTCTATCTGACTTATTTCACTTAGCATAATATCCTCTGAATCCATCCATGTTACTGTAAATGTCCAGATATCATTCTCTTTTATGGCTGAGTAATATTCCATTGCATAGATATGCTACACATCTTTATCCATTCATCTATCAGTGGACATTTAGGTTGATTCCATATCTTGGCTATAGTAAATAATGCTGTGGGGTGCCTGGGTGGCTCAGTCGGTTAAGTGCCTGCCTTTTGCTCAGGTCATAATCCCAGGGTGGGGCTCCCTACTCAGTGGGGAGTCTGCTGCTTCTTCCGCCCCTCCCCCTTGCTTGTGCACTCTTTTTCTCTCTCCAATAAATAAATAAATCTTGAAAAAAAATAATGCTGCAATAAACATAAGGGTGCATATATCCTTTCAAATTAGTTTTAATAGATGGGAAAAATGATGAATGAGGAATATCATAGAAATTTTGGAAACCAAGAGCAAACAGAGGAGTGGTAGTTGACTTAGACCAGAAAATAATGAAATTTAGTCCTGCAGGGTGTGGAAGCAAAGAGGATGTAAGGTAATTAATGCTGTAGAACTCCAGAAACCCTTGGAATTGCAGGGAACAAATTTTTCTGAAGTTAGAGGGGGAAGGTAAGGGAGATTCATAGAAAGTGAAGATAGGGAGCAGTTAGCCAGCTAACCAGGATATGACGAAAGGGCCAGAGTTTGCTTTCTACAAATGTTGAATAAGAAAAGCAGTATGTAGGGGCACTGGACTGGTAGAGTTGGTAGAGCATGTGACCCTTGATCTCAGGGTTGTGAGTTCAAGCCCTACAGTGGGTGTGGAACCTACTGAAAAAAAATAAAATAGAAAACTCGTACGCTGATTCATGAATTCTGGGTTTAGGTAGTGCATCAAAATTCAAATAGAAAGAACGAGTGAAAATGTCCATGCTGAGTGGTGAGAAATCCCAGGCTTCTTTCTCTGTCTGGACCACTTATTTATTGTCCTTATCCTGGTTTAGGTAGCTCACCAATTATCTGAGTCAGTTATAATAATTGAGACAATGCAAGGAGAATTTGTAAAATACTACTACCTACCAATGCTGTCCTTTTAAGCATATATATAATAAGCCCAAAATATATGGGACAAGAACTTGAGGAATGCTAGACATTAAAAAAGAAAATCAATGTTAACTTTCAATCCTAATTTAAATGAATTGAACTATTAAAAAATCAGAGCTACAAAGGAAACATGCTGCCACAGAACAATTTCAGTGTTCTTGACTGACATAAGCAAATTGGAACTATAAGAAGGATCAAGGCTGCAAATGGCTTTGAAAGCCATAAATTGTAAAATCAATATGCTAAGCTACTGGAAGCCAATGTGAAAAGCACAGTACAGGAGCACTGCAGTGATCCAGTCTGGCTCCCACCAACGCCTGGCATCATGATTCTATAAATTAAATTTCAACAGGTTTGGCTTTCTCGCTAAATAGGCTTACAGCTTTTACTAGAAAAAAAGACATGTTCTTTAAGTAAAGGGGGGAGGGGGAGAATATGAGAGCAAGCAACAGTTTAGCTTTCAATATCAGAAACAGCTTAATCACTCTTCTGAGTACAATTAAGCAACAAAGTCCAAGGTAGAGGAAAATGAACACTATTTAAAATATTGGGAAAAATGAAGGACGGGGAAGTGATGAGGCAGAATAGAGAAAAGAGAGAGAAAAAGGAATGTCATCAACTATCTCCAATGTCACCAAATTTCACAGAACCGAGATAAGAGGACCAATTGCAATGCTGTGTGTGGTCTCCCCAAACCCTCCTCTTCCTTGGGGTTGTGGAGAAAGACTATATTTGGACAGCATCACTGTCACTTCTTGGAAGGGCATGGTAATGAAATACTGTAACCACACCTCACTCAAGTGCCTAACCTTCACCTTACGTAAGATTATTTCAGATAATATGGAAAGAATCTGAAGATTTTACACAAGAAGTAGAAAAGAGGTTGGAAATGATTGATTTTGGCAACACCCGTGCAAAAGATATGCAATTAAAAAGAGCGTGTGTGTCAGGAAAGTAGTACCAGTGGCCTTATTGTCTTAGAAGTACTAAGAGCAAATTTTATCATTTAAATTTTTGTAAAAGCTTATATTATTTAAAAATTAATGTTTGTTAATGTAAAATAATTTTTTATTTGGAAAAAACATTACCCTCATTCTTTTTATTTATTTCATATTTATCCATGAATTTTGTATCATCTTTTATGAATTGTCATTTTGGTCCCTTTTTGTATATTTGCAAAAAAAAAAAAGCAAATTTTTAAAAACCTTATTATCCTTTAAACGGGAGTGATATACATAGGAAAACCAGTATAATCAATTACGACTTATTTTGAGTATCTAGCATGCTAATAAAATCCACAGTATATTTTCCAGACTTAAAAAATTAAGTACATATTTAATAAGCTACCATAAATAATCTGTTCGATTTTCCCCTACCATTTGAAAGTATAGAATATTAGATCATTCAGATAAATTGACATTTACGGCTAAATGTTAACAAGTATCCTGATTAAAATTACCACTTTGCTAGAAATAAATTCAATCTTTCTCCGTATATATTCAGATTCTGTATATTAAACACAGGCCAAAATAATCCTATTTTCCGGCTAGAATAGTTTATATTTGTGCAACTAATACTTCATATCTAAAACATTTAGCATAAATAGGAATTAATTCATACATAATACAAATGACCAATTTATCTATAGATCATTCTGTTATTATTATAACTCTGTAAGTTAGTTCTGTTCAGTTGATATATGAATGAGTCAGATATGGATTTAAACTTTATATATATGTTACTTTATAGATAAAATATATATAAAAAACTTCATATATAATATATATAAAATAATACATAATAAATTTATATATATGTTGATATGTACAAAATATACAAATTAAAGATTAATAACCTTAATAGAAAATTCATTCTATCATTTGATTAGTGAATTTCTTTTTTTTCCTTTTGAAAGATAAGCACCCATTCAATTGATGCAGTTTTGCAACTTAAGCGACAAACCTCCAACTGAAATAAAACAGACTTCATAATATTCTCTAAATAAATAATTTTCACAGAAACTCCACATCCATTACAAAGATCTCCCTCTCTCCCTGA
>NW_023248739.1:0-5281 GCF_002007445.2 Ailuropoda melanoleuca | reverse complement strand
CTGCTTGTGTTCCCTCTCTCGCTGGCTGTCTCTGTCAAATAAATAAATAGAATCTTTAAAAAAAAAAAAAAGAACTGTTAGTAAATAAATTCAGTAAAGTTACAGGATACAAAATCAACATGTAGATATCAGTTGAATTTCTATATACTAACAAACAATTCAATTTACAGTAGCATCAAAAAGAATACTTAAAAATAAATTTAACCAAGGAGGTAAAACATCTACACACTAAATTCTAAAATTGGTAGAGAGCCACAAAAGACCTCAAATAGACTAATTCTGAACAAGAACAAAGCTAAAAGAGTCATAGTTCCTGATTTCAAACTAAATCACAAAGCTATAGTTCTCAAAACAGCACAGTATTGGCATAAAAATGGACACAGAGACCAACTGAACAGAATCAAGAGCCCAAAAATTAACCATCTAAGTTTATTTATATATTTATGTATTCATATATGGCCAACTAATCTTAGACATGAGTGCCAAGTACACACAAGGAAAAAGGATAGTCCCTTCAACAAATGGTGCTGGGAAAACTGGATAATCACATACAAAAGAATGAAATTGGACCTCTTAATCTTGATGATTTTTTTATGTGATACCAAAAGCACAGGCAACAAAAACAAAAATAAAAAAAGTGAGACTTCATCAAACTAAAATGCTTCCGCATAGCAAAGCAATCAATAAAATAAAAAAGCAACCTATAAAATGGGAGGAAATATTTGCAAACCATGTCTGAAAAGGGGTTAATAATCAAAATACATAAGTAACTCATGTAACTGAATAGCAAAAACAACAACAACAACAACAAAAAAGCCCAATTAATGAATAGGCAAAGAATATGAATACACATGTTTCCAACTGAAGAAAACATTTGCAAATCATATATCTAATTAATGCTTAATATCTAAAATATATAAGTAACTCATACAACTCAATAGCAGAATAACAATTTAAAAATGAGCAAAGAACAAGAATAGATATATTTCCAAAGACATTCAAGTGGCCCACAGATATATGAGAAGGTGCTAAACATCACCAATCAGGAAAATACAAGTGAAAACAACAAGCTATCACCTTACACTTGTTAAAATGGCTATTACCAAAAAGACAAAAGATAACAAGTTTTAGCGAGGATGTAGAGGAAAGGTAATCCTTATGCACTGTCAATGGTAATGTAAATTGATATAGCACTATAGAAAACAATACAAAGATTCCTCAAAAAATTAAAAATAGAACTACCATGTCATACAGCAATCCCACTTCTTGACACATATCCAAAGGAAATGATATCATTATCTAGAAGAGATATCTGCATCCCCCTGTTCATGACCACATTATTCATGATAATCAAAATGTGGAAATAAACTAATTGTCCGTCAATGGATGAATGGATAAAGAAGATACAAATGGATGAAGAAGATATATATATGCATGTATACACACACACACACACACATACACACACACACACACACACCATGGAATATTATTCAGCCATAAAAAGGAAATTCTGCCTTTTGCAACAACATGGATGAATCTGGAGGACTAAGTAAATTAAGCAAGACAGAGAAAGACAATTACTGTGTGATCTCACTTATATGTGTATTCTTTAAAAAAAAAAAACACACAAACTCATAAAAACAGAGTAGACTTGTGGTTCCCAGAGACTGGATGGTGGAGAAAACGAGGAGGTTAGTCAAAGGGTACAAACTTCCCACTAGAAGATGAATAAGTTCTGGGGATCTAACGTACAGCAAGTTCTATAAATAACAATACTGCATTGTAGACTTGAAAGTTGCTAAAAGCGTAGATCTTGAATGTTCTCACCACAAAATAAAGGTAACTATGTGAGGTAATGGATGTGTTAACTAACTTTACTGTGGTAATCACTTCACAATACATATGTGTTATCAAATCACCATACTGTATACCTTAAATCTACACAATGTTATATGCCAGTTATATTTCAATAAACCTGTGGGGGTTGGGGTGGAGGGAAAAAGTAAACATTCTATGGTCTCTTTCTGACCTTCCTATCTCACTATATTGCTTTCCAGACCTCTACTTGTTCCCCTTCAATTAGTGACTTAATACGACCTTTTTTTTCCCCCAATAAAATTTAATATATAAAAGAATCTGGGTAGCCAGAACTCCTCATATCTGTCTTCTATTATGATACTAGCTTTATTCATATTTCTAAGCATTCTTTATTCATTGATGACATATGTCTTTCATATACATAGTAAATATCTTCCATTTTTTGTTTTTTATTTTGCTTTACTTTTAATGTGCTTTTTTCTTTTATTGCTTCTTCCTGAGTTGCCACACATACAGAAACCTTTCTTAACTTGAAATCTCAAATATAATTCCTTGTGTTCTCTTCTAAGCCTATTAGTGGGTGCTTTTTTTTTTTCATTTAAATACATCTAGAATGTGAGGGTTTTTTTTTAAGTATATGTATATATACTATGGACCAAGTAATTGTTGGAGAATTTAACATTTTGTTAGTAGAGGAACCTCCAGCTTGATTTTGCATTAAGTGGTTCATATTCTGAAGTCTGATCAAGACTGTGATGGTTACTTTTATGTGTCAACTAGACTGAGCTAAAGGATCCCTAAATACCTAGTAAAACATTATTTCTGGGTGTATCTGTAGGGTGTTTCTGGAAGAGATAAGCATTTGTATCAGTAAATATCAACTAAATAAAGAAGACTGCCTTCATCAATTGAGGTAAGATTCAGCTGATCTGTTGAGAGCTTGAATAGAAAAAAAGACACACACGAAGGGCAAATTTGCTTTCTGCTTGAGCTGGGACATCTCTCTTCTTCTGCCCTTGGACACTGGCACTCCTGGTTCTCAAGCCTTCAGGCTTGGATCTGTTCCGTCAACCTGGTTCACAGGCCTACAGACTCACACTGAATTATACATTCAACCCTTGTAGTTCTCTTGCTTATAGATGGGAGATTTGGGACTTCTCAGCCTTCATAATAGCATAAGCCAAATAAATATCCATGTATATATATGGAAAAAATACTTGTGGAAAAAAATATGTGGAAAAACATACATATGTGTATGTAGATGTATATATGTATATGTATGTATGGAAAATATGTATTTTATATTTATAGATATCTTTCCATATACATACATACACATATATATGTATGTGTATAATGTATATATGTGCATAACATATCGTGTGTATATATGTGTACATATATAATTATACAAACACACACACATATTTCTATTGTTTCTCTGGAGAATCCTAACTAGTACGAAGCCCTTGAGATTCTGCCTAGGTTTCTGATCCAAAGGATCTGAAGATATCAGACTTAGGTCAGTCATCCTAATTCAAGAAATTTTAGGTCAGTTTTATATCTATCTCCACTGCTGCATCCAGACATTTTCACTATTCCCACACTAGCTACAGCCTCAGTCATAAAAGTGAGGAAAGCAACTTTATCACTGATGTCATTTAGGCATTATTTTTCTTAGATTAGGATTATACTATTATGGCAGTTAGAGAATGCTGCTTCTAATTACAAAATACCTTATTACTTTCGGTATACTTTGGCTAAAAAGCTGCTTGTGTGTGTGTGTGTGTCTTTATATACATATATATATATATATTTGAAAGTCTTTATATAAACATAAAATTTAAACATGTACATACTAAGATGCTTACTCCTAGTGTCTCGTAAACTTTACTCTCACAGATATGGTACTGAGAAACCCTGCTTTGTCAATCAATCAGCAAATCTTGACACCCCCGGGCCAAGCTGCAGTGAGGTACATAAAGTAAAAGTGACAACTGCTACCCTAGGAGAACTCCTGGTAGAATAAATAATTAGGACCAAGAAACAAACAGAAAAAAGGCAAATCTAAGTAACAGAAGCTTTAAAAAATATATACAATTATCAGCTACAAATAAATAAGACACATACACCAGAATGGTTTTAACAGGTCATTTCAACTCTAATAAGTCTAAGAACTGAGACCCCATGACGTGGCTAGGAGTTGAGGTCTTTATGGCTATGTATAGGGTCAAGAGGAATAGACTATCCAATTTACAATTTTCTTTGTGTTAATATAAAATTAGGTGCAAGTTCTCAAAGCATGATAAATTGTAAAAAGTCTCTGACCTTTCCTCCTTCTATCTCATCACTTTCTCCACTGACATTTACTTATTAAAAAAATTTTTACATTCTCATAAAACATAAAATTCATTTATAATATCTTCAATGAAACAGGTTCTTTATTAAGCACCAGAAATATAGAGATGAAAAAATTCAGTCCCTTCCCTTATAGAGTTCACAATTTAATGAGATCCATTGGTTGGAGACAGATAAACAATTACAGTATAGTGTGGAAAATGCTACCAGTATGGGGAGAAGAAGGGTAGAAAAAGACATAGGAGGCTTTCTGGTAGAAGTATTACACTGAAACTTGAAAGATAAATAGGAATCTGGAGTGTGTGTGTGTGTGTGTGTGTGTGTGTGTGTGTGTATGTAGAGGATAAGTTTATGTGGTTGGAAGGTAAGGATCATAAGCATTGTGCATCATCACCCACAGAAGCACTATCAAAATAAATCCATTGTGTTCTTACAGCTCTTTGCAGGTTTACAAAACACTTCCTTTTTGGCCACAACCACTGATAAAAATAGAAATGAGGTGATGGGATCTCAGTCTCCAAACCCACAACCAGCTACCTGCTGTGGTTTTAGCCACTTCAACAGCGTTCTTGGAAATATAGATCATGCAGAAACACAGATCTTACAGATGATCATAGCTGGTAACTATATGGTATTTGCTAAAAGCCAGGGCTATGGCCCCAAATCAATGAGTATTTTCCTACTGCTGAGAACTAGACTAAGCACAAAAATTCCTTTGGTACAGAACAATGCTTTGCATATTGTGTGCGTTGGGCCCCAGTATTTTCAAGAAAAGCCACAGAGTAGCACTCTTAGCAGGTACGTGTCCAGGCTCCCACTCCTGATTACCATTTTATTGGTTTATACATTAGAATTTTGCCTAAGATTTTTCTTGAAAGGGGTTCTGCTTTAAAAAAATTTTTTTAACTTTTTTTAATAATAATTTTTTATTATGTTATGTTAGTCACCATACAGTATTTCCTTAGTTTTCGATGTAATGTTCCATGATTCGTTATTTGCGTATAACACCCACAGCACCATGCAGAACGTGTCCTCCTTAATACCCATCACCGGCCTATCCCAATCCCCCACACCCCTCCCCTCTGAAGCCCTCAGTTTGTTT